>NC_059206.1:127500-171475 GCF_020615455.1 Coregonus clupeaformis
GCAGGAGGATCGGATTAACCAGGTCTGTCATGCCCTGGAGGGGGTGATGAACACTCTCCACCGATGGGAAACCAGCGGGTACCCACGACCCCACCTACCGAACCATCCCCATCGGTCAGTCCTCCTGTCCCATCTCCGAACCCAGTGGGATTCGGCTCTCGCTCCCGGGGCGTACGACGGCTCCACTGCCGGGTGTCAAGGGTTCCTGCTGCAAGTGGAGCTCTACCTCGCCACCGTACACCCGGCGCCCTCGGGACACGAGAGCGTCTCAGCCCTCATCTCCTGTCTCACCGGCAAGGCGTTGGAGTGGGCCAACGCCGAATGGAGGAGAATGGACGCCGCTACCACTACCTATGCGGAGTTCTCCCGCCGCTTCCGTGCTGTGTTTGACCATCCACCAGAGGGGAAGGCGGCGGGGAGCGTCTGTTCTACCTCCGACAGGGGATGAGGAGCGCCCAGGACTTTGCCTTGGATTTCCGGACTCTAGCGGCCGATGCAGGGTGGAATGAGCGGGCCCATATAGACCACTTCCGTTGCAGCCTCCGGGAGGACGTCCAGCGAGAGTTGGCGTGCAGGGACACCTCGTTGACCTTTGACCAACTTGTCGACATGGCCATTCGGCTGGATACCCTGCTCGCCACCCGTGGATGTCCCGGGTGGGGTTCGCCATTCACTCTCCAGCACCTCCGAGCCGAGCCCTATGGTGCTCGGGGTGCTGGCGCTAGAGAACGGAGGAGTAGGAACCCCGAGGGGGCCGTTCCCTGCACTAACTGTGGTCGTGGAGGGCACACCGCGGCTAGGTGTTGGGGAGGGTCCCCGGTGGAGGAGAAGGCAGGTCACGCATTGGGGGTCCCCCAGGTGAGTAGGCGCCCTACTTACCCAGAGCTTTCTGTCGTGCACCTAACCTTGCCTGTTTGTTTTCCACAGGTTGCACCTCGTTCCCAGCATAAGGCGCTGGTAGATTCAGGCGCAGCTGGGAATTTTGTAGATCGCCAGTTTTGTATAGAGTTAGGGATTCCCCTCCTTCCAGTTGATAAGCCTTTTCCCTGTTCATGCCCTAGATAGCCGTCCGTTAGGGTCTGGGTTGATTAGGGAGGTCACAGCGCCCCTTGAAATGATGGCGCAGGAGGGTCATGAGGAGACGATTCAGCTCTATCTGATTGACTCTCCTGCGTATCCGGTAGTGCTGGGCCTTCCCTGGTTGATGACCCATGACCCTACTATTATGTGGCGAGAGAAAGCTCTTAAAGGGTGGTCTGCCCAGTGTGAGGGGCGGTGTCTGGGTGTTTCCATAGGGCGACCTCGGTGGAAAGTCCGAATCTAATGACAGCACTGCATATTCCCCGAGTATGAGGATTTGAAACTGGTGTTTAGTAAAACTAGGGCGGCGCAGCTGCCGCCTCATAGACGGGGGATTGTGCGATAGATCTCCAGTCAGGAGCAGCTCTCCCGCCGGAGCCATGTGTATCCCTTGTCTCAAGAGGAGAGGAAGGCAATGGAGACGTACATCGCTGAGTCTCTGAGACAGGGATACATACGGGCCTCCACTTCACCCGCTTCCTCGAGTTTCTTTTTGTGAAGAAAAGGATGGAGGTCTGCGCCCGTGTATTGATTACCGCGGTCTCAATCAGATTACGGTGAAGTACAGCTATCCACTTCCTCTGATTGCGACTATGACGGAGTCACTGCACGGTGCGCAGTTCTTTACAAAATTGGATCTCAGGAGCGCATATAACTTGGTGCGCATTAGAGAGGGCGATGAATGGAAGACAGCGTTTAGCACGACTTCCGGACACTACGAGTATCTAGTCATGCCATATGGGTTAATGAATGCTCCCTCAGTCTTCCAATCCTTCGCCGATGAGATTTTCCGGGACATGCAGGGACAGGGAGTAGTCGTGTACATCGACGACATTCTGGTGTACAGTCCTACCCGAGCAGAGCATGTAGCCCTGGTGCGCCGAGTATTGAGGAGGCTGTTGGAGCATGACCTATATGTCAAGGCAGAGAAATGTCTGTTTTTTCAGAAGTCGGTCTCCTTTCTGGGTTACCAGTTGTCTGCGTCAGGGGTGAAGATGGAGGTAGACCGGGTGTCAGCTGTGCGTAATTGGCAGACCCCAACCACTGTGAAGGAGGTGCAACAGTTCTTGGGTTTTGCGAATTATTACCGGAGGTTTATCCGGGGGTTTTGGACAGGTGGCAGCTCCCATAACGTCTCTGTTAAAGGGGGGGTCCGGTGCGCTTGCGGTGGTCAGCTGAGGCGGACAGGGCTTTTGGGAGACTGAAGGACCTGTTTACCTCGGCGCCGGTGTTGGCGCATCCGGATCCCTCTTTACCGTTCCAGGTAGAGGTGGACGCGTCAGAGGCCGGTATAGGGGCCGTTCTTTCCCAACGTTCTGGCACACCACCTAAACTCCGTCCCTGTGCGTTTTATTCTAAAAGCTCAGTCCGGCGGAGCGGAATTATGACGTAGGAGACAGGGAGCTGTTAGCCGTGGTACAGGCCCTAAAGGTGTGGCGGCATTGGCTCGAGGGGGCTCAACACCCTTTCCTCATTCTAACTGACCATCGTAACCTGGAGTACATCCGGGCAGCTAGGAGACTGAATCCTCGCCAGGCCCGCTGGACTATGTTTCTAGCCCGGTTTGTGTTTAAAATCACATACATCCCTGGGTCCCAGAACGGGAAGGCAGATGCTCTGTCTCGGCGGTATGACGCGGAGGAGAGGTCCGTTGAGCCCACGCCCATACTACCAGAGTCTTGTCTGGTTGCACCGGTGGTGTGGGAGGTTGATGGCGAGATCGAGCGGGCGTTACGCACCGACCCAAGTCCTCCACAGTGTCCAGTGGGTCGGACGTACGTTCCGCTCGAGGTACGCGATCGCCTCATTTGTTGGGCTCATACGTCCCCCTCCTCTGGCCATCCGGGTATCGGCCGGACAGTGCACTGCCTTAGCACGAAGTACTGGTGGCCAACGTTAGCTAGGGATGTGAGGATTTATGTCTCCTCCTGTTCGGTGTGTGCCCAGTGTAAGGCACCCAGACATTTGCCCAGGGGTAAGCTACAACCCCTGCCTATTCCACAACGACCCTGGTCCCACCTCTCGGTGGATTTTGTTACCGACCTTCCCCCTCACAGGGGAATACTACCATCCTGGTCGTTGTGGATCGGTTCTCGAAGGCCTGTCGTCTCCTTCCCATGCCGGGTCTACCCACTGCCCTACAGACCGCTGAGGCTCTGTTTACCCATGTCTTCCGGCATTACGGGGTACCCGAGGATATAGTGTCTGACCGAGGCCCCCAGTTCACCTCCAGAGTGTGGAGAGCGTTTATGGAACGGTTGGGGGTTTCGGTAAGCCTTACCTCGGGTTACCACCCGGAGAGTAATGGGCAGGTTGAACGTGTTAACCAGGAGGTGGGTAGGTTTCTGAGGTCTTATTGCCAGGGCCGGCCGGAGGAGTGGGCGAGATACGTTCCGTGGGCCGAAATGGCACAGAACTCTCTCCGCCACTCCTCCACCCAACTAACCCCTTTCCAGTGTGTGTTAGGGTACCAGCCGGTTCTGGCACCTTGGCACGAGAGCCAGATCGAGGCCCCTGCGGTGGATGAATGGGTACGGCGCTCGGAGGAAACATGGAACGCTGCCCACGTACATCTGCAGCGGGCCATCCGTCGGCAGAAAACGAGCGCCGATCTCCACCGCAGTGAGGGGCCTGTGTACGCACCTGGAGATCGAGTCTGGCTCTCGACCAGAAACCTGCCCCTCCGCCTGCCCTGCCGGAAGCTGGGTCGGGCGGTTTGTGGGGCCATTCAAAGTCCTGAGGAGGTTGAACGAGGTGTGTTACAGGTTAGAACTGCCTATTGACTATAGGAATATTAACCCCTCGTTCCATGTGTCTCTCCTCAGGCCGGTGGTAGCTGGTCCACTCCAGGAGTATGAGATAGAGGAGACTCCTCCGCCCCCGTTGGACATCGAGGGGGCTCCGGCGTACACCGTGAGGTCCATCCCTTGATTCGAGACGCCGGATGGGGGTCTTCAATATCTCGTGGAGTGGGAGGGCTACGGCCCGGAGGAGCGGTGCTGGGTGCCAAGGAGGGACATATTGGACCAGTCCCTGCTGACCGAGTTCCATCGGGGTCATCCTGCGCGCCCTGCTCCCGCGTCGTCCGGGTCGTCCCCGAGCCCCGGGTCGGCGCACGGCTGGAGCCGCGCGTCAAGGGGGGTACTGTCACGGTTTCGGCCGAGGCTGCTCCTCTTCCTTGTTCGGGCAGGCTTCGGCGGTCGTCGTCTCCGGAGTACTAGCTGCCACCGTTCTATGTTTCATGTTCGTTTGGTTTTGTCTCTTTGTAACACCTGTCCCTTGTTTGTGTTTGATTGTGTTCCTATTTAGTTTCGTTTGTTTGGGTCAGGTGTTATGCGTGATTGTATATTGTCAGCTTGCCACAGAGGAGTTTGTTCTCTCTCGTTTGTTGTATTTTCGAGAGTTCGCACTGCGTGCGCTTTTTCTTGTTTTCCGCACTGTGTGTTGTGCGTAATTGTTCGCGCCGCCCGGTTGGGTTGGCGACTCTTTACCTGATTTGGATTTACTAAAGTCTGTTGAAGTCATCCTTGTTCCTGCGCTTGATTCCCTACACTCATCCACACACAGCACTCTGACACCATGAAAATGAACTTAATCCCCAAAAAACATTTCCACTGCATTTCAGCCCTGCCACAAAAGGACCAGCTGACATCATGTCAGTGATTCTCTCGTTAACACAGGTGAGAGTGTTGACGAGGACAAGGCTGGAGATCACTCTGTCATGCTGATTGAGTTAGAATAACAGACTGGAAGCTTTAAAAGGAGGGTGGTGCTTGAAATCATTGTTCTTCCTCTGTTAACCATGGTTACCTGCAAGGAAACACGTGCCTTCATCATTGCTTTGCACAAAAATGGCTTCACAGGCAAGGATATTGCTGCTAGTAAGATTGCACCTAAATCAACCATTTATCGGATCATCAAGAACTTCAAGGAGAGAGGTTCAATTGTTGTGAAGAAGGCTTCAGGGCGCCCAAGAAAGTCCAGCAAGCGCCAGGACCGTCTCCTAAAGTTGATTCAGCTACAGAATCGGGGCACCACCAGTGCAGAGCTTGCTCAGGAATGGCAGCAGGCAGGTGTGAGTGCATCTGCACGCACAGTGAGGCGAAGACTTTTGGAGGATGGCCTGGTGTCAAGAAGGGCAGCGAGGAAGCCACTTCTCTCCAGGAAAAACATCAGGGACAGACTGATATTCTGCAAAAGGTACAGGGATTGGACTGCTGAGGACTGGGGTAAAGTCCTTTTCTCTGAAGAATCCCCTTTCCGATTGTTTGGGGCATCCGGAAAAAAGCTTGTCCGGAGAAGACAAGGTGAGCGCTACCATCAGTCCTGTGTCATGCCAACAGTAAAGCATCCTGAGACCATTCATGTGTGGGGTTGCTTCTCAGTCAAGGGAGTGGGCTCACTCAGAATTTGGCCTAAGAACACAGCCATGAATAAAGAATGGTACCAACACATCCTCCGAGAGCAACTTCTCCCAACCATCCAAGAACAGTTTGGTGACGACCAATTCCTTTTCCAGCATGATGGAGCACCTTGCCATAAGGCAAAGTGATAACTAAGTGGCTCGGGGAACAAAACATCGACATTTTGGGTCCATGGCCAGGAAACTCCCCAGACCTTAATCCCATTGAGAACTTGTGGTCGATCCTCAAGAGGCGGGTGGACAAACAAAAACCCACAAATTCTGACAAACTCCAAGCATTGATCATGCAAGAATGGGCTGCCATCAGTCAGGATGTGGCCCAGAAGTTAATTGACAGCATGCCAGGGCGGATTGCAGAGGTCTTGAAAAAGAAGGGTCAACACTGCAAATATTGACTCTTTGCATAAACTTAATGTAATTGTCAATAAAAGCCTTTGACACTTATGGAATGTTTATAATTATACTTCAGTATACCATAGTAACATCTGACAAAAATATCTAAAAACACTGAAGCAGCAAACTTTGTGAAGACCAATACTTGTGTCATTCTCAAAACTTTTGACCACGACTGTACTATTAGCCAGGCTCTCAATAACCCTCATATTGTCTCTGTCTCTGTCTCCCCTTCTGGAGGGCCCGAGGCTCTTAATAACCCTCATATTGTCTCTGTCTCTGTCTCCCCTTCTGGAGGGCCTGAGGCTCTTAATAACCCTCATATTGTCTCTGTCTCTGTCTCCCCTTCTGGAGGGCCCGAGGCTCTTAATAACCCTCATATTGTCTCTGTCTCTGTCTCCCCTTCTGGAGGGCCTGAGGCTCTTAATAACCTGTAGTGGTTGGTGATTGTTTTAGTAGTAGTAACAGCAGTAACAGGAACCATCCTGGTTCCACCTTGGCTCTCTCTGCCTCCAGTTGCCTGTTTCATCATATTACATTTAACTGGATTACTAAGTGTTACAGTAAACAGACAGAGAGACAGACAGACACTGTGTAGTGTCCACGCTGCAACCATTCTGGAGCTTCAGTTTCTCTCCTGTCTCTGTCTCATCAGGCTACTGTCCTATGGGAGGCTCTGATCAGCCATTCCAGGGCTCCAGTTTCCCCTCCAAGGTCTGGTTCTCCATAAGGAAGGGGTCCATGCCGCCATTCCTGGGCTCCAGTTTCCCCTCCAAGGTCTGGTTCTCCATAAGGAAGGGGTCCATGCCGCCATTCCAGGGCTCCAGTTTCCCCTCCAAGGTCTGGTTCTCCATAAGGAAGGGGTCCATGCCGCCATTCCAGGGCTCCAGTTTCCCCTCCAAGGTCTGGTTCTCCATAAGGAAGGGGTCCATGCCGCCATTCCAGGGCTCCAGTTTCCCCTCCAAGGTCTGGTTCTCCATAAGGAAGGGGTCCATGCCGCCATTCCAGGGCTCCAGTTTCCCCTCCAAGGTCTGGTTCTCCATAAGGAAGGGGTCCATGCCGCCATTCCAGGGCTCCAGTTTCCCCCTCCAAGGTCTGGTTCTCCATAAGGAAGGGGTCCATGCCGCCATTCCAGGGCTCCAGTTTCCCCTCCAAGGTCTGGTTCTCCATAAGGAAGGGGTCCATGCCGCCATTCCAGGGCTCCAGTTTCCCCTCCAAGGTCTGGTTCTACATAAGGAAGGGGTCCATGCCGCCATTCCAGGGCTCCAGTTTCCCCTCCAAGGTCTGGTTCTCCATAAGGAAGGGGTCCATGCCGCCATTCCAGGGCTCCAGTTTCCCCTCCAAGGTCTGGTTCTCCATAAGGAAGGGGTCCATGCCGCCATTCCAGGGCTCCAGTTTCCCCTCCAAGGTCTGGTTCTCCATAAGGAAGGGGTCCATGCCGCCATTCCAGGGCTCCAGTTTCACTCCTGTAAAGTTTAGAGCTGATGGGTCCTAATCAGACACACAACCTCACTGAGTTACATTGAACCTAAGATCACCTAAATGAATATTATATAGGCCAGTACTGAGTCTGTCTTGACAACATATCCCATCTCCATGGTGAATAACAATAACAGTATACCAGCTCTCTGCTTCCATCTAGTAGCCAGAGGCAGTACCACAGGCTGGTGCCAATCAGACAGGAAGTCACATCACCTGTGCTCTCCCATCACACCCAGATGATTTAAACGAGGTGTGTAGCAGCATGTCCTCTTACTGAAGATTCTACCTGCTCTACCTACCTACGACACAGTTCATCTGGCAGGCTGTTATCTGGAACAGATTGGCGACAGAAACAATAAGGTTTACAGCAGATGTGTTAGCTAGAAGAGGAGTAATATTATAATTTAGATGGTTAATTGTCAGTTTGTATTCTAAAGCTGCAGTCAGTTTAGTTCTGCCTCCAAGCATCTCCTGGATTACTAAGGTAGATTTAGAGTAACTGTTCAGACCGGTTTAACCTGGAGGTTAGTTTTAGGCTGTAGAGATGAAGGAGGAGATTGCAGCAGCTGTGTTCTTCGTGGCTCGGCTGGCGAAGCGCCATGGTAGTTTAGATGCTGAGAGCAGAGAGAGGTTTGCTGCTGCCCTCACCTCTGCTCTGTTTGAGACCTACAAGACCCACTGGTACCCACACATACCTGTCAAGGGACAGGCCTACCGGTCAGTACCCACACACCACACACACCACACCAAACACGGGCAAGATTGCCTCAATGGTTTTGTGTAGGTGCCTGCGTATGAACCACGCCCAGCGGAAGGACCCCGTGTTGGAGAAGGCCTGTGTCTGGAGTGCTGTGTGCTACGAGAACCTGGGGTTGCCACGGGAGATTACCATCTGGGTCGACCCGGGGGAAGTGTCCTGCAGGTGAGTTCTACAAGGTTCTACTGCAGACTCTAGGGTCTAGAACGTTCTACAGCATCTAGGGTTCTAGAACGTTCTACTGGGCTCCATGGTTCTAGAAGGTTCCAGGTGGGTCTACTGTAGCCTCTAGGTTCTACTGCAGACTCTAGGGTCTAGAACGTTCTACAGCATCTAGGGTTCTAGAACGTTCTACTGGGCTCCATGGTTCTAGAAGGTTCCAGGTGGGTCTACTGTAGCCTCTAGGTTCTACTGTCTCCACTGCACCAGTCTGTTGGCGGACAACTGGGAAGCCAGGGTCATATTCATTAGGATACACTGTTGAAAAATGTTTTGATACAGTGTAAACTAATGAATACGACCCAGGGTTGTGTTCATTAGGGTACATCAGAGTTGGTGTTTCTTATTGGACCAGTTCAGCTAGAACCTCCCTGTGCTCGTTCTGTTAACCTGGCCCCCAGGGGATGGGCTACTGTGCTGTGGCAGGAAGTAGTTGTGACGCGTTTCCTGTGTAGGTATGGTGAGCGCAGTGTTCCCTTCTGCGTGACGCAGGGCTGTCACTGTGGTGACGGGGAGTTCTCCCGCCGAGTACATGATGCCGTGGAGCGGGCTGCCTCAGACATCCAATCAGGTGTTCTGGTTCTAAATCTTAACTGCTTTTCTGTTTTACTCCTGTTTCTCAGACATGACTGTTTAGAATTCTCACCCTGATTATCAAATGTGTTACAACATGTATTTGAAATGTGTTTAAATAAAGCTTTGATTCGCTCCAATCAGGATCTTCCTCTGAGGGCGGGGACACCAGCATGAGTAGCAGCTGCAGCAGCCTATCAGCTCCCTGCCCTGCCCTGGGCCAAGCCCCCAACCCGGAACCCAAAACCATTCCAACAGTCAGCAACCCAAACAGTGTCTACCAGGTAACTAACACTCGGAGCTCTCTGTGGTGTAACTAACCAGGGCACGGTTTCCCAAAAGCATTTTAAGGCTAAATTCATCGTTAGAACCTTTGTAGGAGTGTTACATTTCAGATCTGTTTCCCAAAACCATGGTTACTAAAGTTGAACCTAAAACACCCTACAGTTGATTTCCTCTGCCCTGGGGATATCTAATTGGCATAATAAAAAATCTAAGTTAGATCTGTTTTTTTTGCATTGGATGTCTCAATTCACTGCATATGCAGATGTCTCACTTCTGCATCTGCAGTGGACGAGCTAGAAAATCTGTCTTGCCACAGTTTGGCCTACAAACTACACTGAACAAATATAAACCCAACAATTTCAAAGATATTACTGAGTTACAGGTTATATTAGAAAATCAGTCAACTGAAATTAATTTGGCCCTATTCGATGGATTTCAGATGACTGGGAATACAGATATGCATCTGTCACAGATACCTATAAAAATAAAAAAATGGTAGCGGCGTGGATCAGAACAAGACCGTCTCTGGCGTGACCACCACTTGTGACCGACCGGATTGATTCGGTCTTATGTAGCAAAATTTGAATTGGAGTTTTTAACATTGGAAAAAAGTAGAATCAGAGCTCAAATGGTATATTATACACTACAGTTGAGGAACAATGGGAAAGTAATTCTGCTTTGAAAGTTGACTTGTAAACTCACATCAGAGAGAATGTTTTGGTAAATACCGGAGAGCTCTGTCTACACCCATTCAGCATCGTTCACACCCTCTTAAGCTTTAGCCCCACCCAGCTCTTTAAGGATTCACATGTGAGGCCATGTACTAAACAACCAAAGAGTTCAAGACTAAACATTCATTCATTACATTCACATCATTTAGCAGACGCTCTTATCCAGAGCGACTTACAAATTGGTGCGTTCAACTTATGATAGCCAGTGGGACAACCACTTTTCTTATTTTTAAAGAAAAAATTGTGGGTGGGGGGAGGTAGAAGGATTACTTTATACTATTCCAGGTATTCCTTAAAGAGGTAGGGTTTCAAGTGTCTCCGGAAGGTGGTCAGTGACTCCGCTGTCGTGGGGGAGCTTGTTCCACCATTGGGGTGCCAGAGCAGCGAATAGCTTTGACTGGGCTGAGCGGGAACTGTGCTTCCGTAGAGGTAGGGGGGCCAGCAGGCCAGAGGTGGATGAATGTAGTGCCCTCGTTTCAGCATTATCATGCTGAAACATGAGGCGATGGCAGCGTATGAATGGCACAAATCCCGCAGGTGTAGAAGCAGGATGTGGAGGTCCTGGGATGCTGTGGTTACACGTGGTCTGGGGAGGTCCTGGGATGCTGTGGTTACACGTGGTCTGGGGAGGTCCTGGGATGCTGTGGTTACACGTGGTCTGCGGTTGTGAGGCCGGTTGGACGTACTGCCAAATTCTCTAAAACTAAATATTCCGTATGCACATCTGATTTCTCTCAAATTTTGTGCACAAATGTTTACATGCCTGTTAGTGAGAATTTCTCCTTTGCCAAGATAATCCATCCACCTGACAGATGTAGCATAACAAGAAGCTGATTAAACAGCATGATCATTACACAGGTGCACCTTGTGCTGGGGACTATTTATAAGGCCACTCTAAAATGTGCAGTTGTCACAACACAGTGCCACAGATGTGAAGTTTTGAGGGAGCGTGCAATGGGCATGCTGACTGCAGGAATGTCCACCAGGTGCTGTTGCCAGAGAATTGAATGTTAATTTCTCTTCAATAAGCCATCTCCAACGTCATTTGAGACTCCCAACCGCAGACCACGTGTGTGAACGGTTTGCTGAGGTCAATGTTGTGAATAGTGTTCCCATGGTGGGGTTATGGTATGGGCAGGCATAGGCTACGGACAACGAACAAAATTACATTTTATCGATGGCAACTTGAATGCACTGAGATGCTGTGGCGAGATCCTGAGGCCCATTGTCGTGCCATTCATCCGCCACAATCTCCTAATCTTTCAGCATGATGATGCACGTCCCCATGTCGCAAGGATCTGTACACAATTCCAGATAGCTGAAAATGTCCCAGTTCTTCCATGGCCTGCATACTCACCAGACATGTCACCCATTGAGCATGTTTGGGATGCTCTGGATCTACGTGTACGACAACGTGTTCCAGTTTGCGCCAATATCCAGGAACTTCCCACAGCCATTGAAGAGGAGTGAGACAACATTCCACAGGCCACAATCAACAGCCTGATCAACTCTACGTGAAGGAGATGTCTTTCTGCTTGAGGTAATGGTGGTCACATCAGATACGGACTGGTTTTCTGATCCATGCACCTACTTTTGCAGATCTGTATTCCCAGTCATGTGAAATCCATAGATTAGTGCCTAATGAATTTATTTCAACTTCCTTATATGAACTGTAACTCAGTAAAATCGTTAATTGTTGCATTTTTGTTCAGTATATTTAATGTAGCCTAATGTGCACAATATGCCATATCATTGACTTAGGTCATATTTATTATAATTATAGGGAAAGTATTAGAATGAGCCAAAGGTGATATCTCTCTAGGAGCTGATCCGTTGTCAGTATTGTGGGCTAATTCTAATGTTAAGGTAAGATTTGAATGGAGAAAGCTGACCTGAGAGCAGCGCTGCCTTTCGAGCATATCAGTATTGGCGCATGCCTCAACGACACCCTTACCAAACATTCTCTCGGAGTGGTGTTTTTGGGGAAACCCATGGAAAATCTTAGGATGTTGTAGGAAAGGTGCATCTTTAAATCACTCCTAAGAGTAAGTACCATAACTATTGGGAACCGATAGCTCAGTTGGTAGAGCATGGCGCTTGCAACGCCAGGGTAGTTGGTTCGTTTCCCACAGGGGGCCAGTATGAAAATGTATGCACTCACTAACTGTAAGTCGCTCTGGATAAGTGCGTCTGCTAAAATGTAAAAAAATCCTGTAAGGAGTGTGTAATGTAACTAACCAGGTTCTGGTTTCCCTTAAGCGATTGTAATAATCATTTTTTGATTAAAAAAAAGTTTTTAATGATTCATCTTAACTACAACTGCCGACGATGTACCCTGTGTTTCCCTGAACACCAGGCAGAGAGAATGTTCTGAGGCAGTGTTGCAACTGATAGGATCGAAAGGCTGCTCTAGGATTAGATTTCTTAATTTCAAACCTTACCTTTGAATTATTCCACAATACTGATGGATCAGCTCCTAGAGAGATTACCACCTACGGATGCAGACTCTGATGCGTCTTATTCTACCCAATACAAATGCACTAAATCACTGATTTGGCACTTTGCGCAGATGTTAGGCTACACATGAAATATATTGAGACAAATTACAAACCGTAGCCTACAAGTAGCAAACTAGAACTACATTTATTGATCATAAAACATATTTAATTATTCTAAATGGGCCTATAGCCTATTTTAATGCAGTCATCCATTTTTAATTTGAAGCATCTTATGTTTGTATCAATCGACATTGACAACTTTTATATTTATTTATTTATTTATTTGTTTATTTATTTATTTGTTTATTTATTTATTTATTTATTTATTTATTTATTTATTTATTTGTTTATTTGTTTATTTATTTATTTGTTTATTTGTTTATTTGTTTATTTATTTATTTATTTGTAGGAACTTTGTACTGACGGTCTGCGGTCACAGAGACAAAAAAAAAGTGATTTTTGTTTAGTGGAAATCTTCGGTGCATAAAATGACGTTGGAGTGAAAAACACATCTAACGATGCAGTGGTTATATTACTTAGTGTTTAAGTGCAACTTTAGTAGCTATGGTTTTGGGGAAACTGCTTGGAGATTTAACGATGCTTCTACGAAGATTCTTACAATGAACTTGGCCTTATGATGCTTTTGGGAAACTGGGCCCTGTAAGCTCTGGGGGTTTAGATACTCTTGTTGTGTTCAAGACCTTGTAGAAAAATGAGTTTCCCACTTGGAGAATATCAGAAACAACCAATCGGAACCTCTATGCAAAATGCACACAAATGAACTTTCCGAGTTGTCTTGAACACCAACTGATGTTTTCAATAACTTGTTGAGATTTAGATGCTGTGTAACTCTCTCGCTCTGTTCCAGTTCAGTGAGTTTGCTCCAGCGCCATCCCCTCCAGCCTGGTCAGCTTACCCCAAGAGGAAGGCCTTCCCTGGGGACAGCTACCCTCCTCACGGCCCCCCCTCTGGACCTCAGTTCGCCCAGCAGCAGCACAGCCAGTTCCTGCCTCATAAAAGCTTCAAACCTTACAGAGCCACCTCCTCCTTCAATGGGCCCAGACAGGACAAATACCACTGGGTCAGCAAGAACCGCTCCTAGAACCCGCTGGACCTTAGAACCCATTACATAGACCCCACAGGGCTGCTCGGAGCCCAGGACACTTTAAAATACTAAAGGTTTTTTAAAAAGTGTGAATTTATTTATCAAATGGTTAAGCAATGCTGTTTATGCATTTTTAAAAGTTGCACAGTATTTTAATTTAAAAAATGTTTATGTTGTCTTAACTATTGTGATAAACTGGATAAGATTGTCTGAATAAAATGATCCGTTTTTTTAAAACTGTAGTGTTGGTTGGTGTCTAGGGCCTTTTCCTCTGAACACAGTTGGCAATATACAGGTTTACATTTGGCCATATTATTCAGGTTAATTTGGTTGGTGCTTGAAATTAAATGCACTCGCACATCTGAGCGGTCTTCTTGCAGGTATGTGGGAACAATGCGAAGCGAAACCCACACTGCTCTTTCTATCTCTTTTATTCAGCCTTGCATGTCAGTCTCTTGGCCTTCATCAGAGCTTTTGTGGAAGTTCATTCCACATCCTCAAGTAGACTTCTATTTTGCCCCTTTTATCAAAAGTGTTGGAAAAACTTTGTCAGTCTGACTGGCGTGGTGTCTATAGTGTTCTCTCTGGTATGCAATCTGGTTTCTGCTCAGATTATGGATGTCACTGCAACCTTAAAGGTCCTAAATGATGTCACTATTGCCCTTGATTCTAAGCGATGTTGTGCTGCTATTTTTATTGACTTGGCCAAAGCATTGATACGGCAGGCCATTCCATTCTTGTGGGCCGGCTAAGGAGTATTGGTGTCTGAGGGGTCTTTGGCCTGGTTTGCTAACTACCTCTGTCAAAGAGTGCAGTGTATAAAGTCAGAACATCTGCTGTCTCAGCCACTGCCTGTCACCAAGGGAGTACCCCAAGGCTCCATCTTAGGCCCCACGCTCTTCTCAATTTACATCAACATGGCTCAGGCAGTAGGAAGCTCTCCCATCCATTTATATGCAGATGATAGTCTTCTACTCATCTGCCGCCTCCTTGGATTTTGTGTTAAATGCTCTACAACAAAGCTTTCTTAGTGTCCAACAAGCTTTCTTTGCCCTTACCCTTGTTCTGAACACCTCCAAAACAAAGGTCATGTGGTTTGGTAAGAAGAATGCCTGTCTCCCCACCGGTGTGATTACTACTTCTGAGGGTTTAGCGCTTGAGGTAGTCACCTCATACAAGTCCTTGGGAGTACGGTTAGACGGTCCACTGTCCTTCTCTCAGCACATATCAAAGCTGCAGGCTAAGGTTAAATCTAGACTTGGTTCCTCTATCGTAATCGCTCCTTTTTCACCCCAGCTGCCAAACTAACCCGGATTCAGATGACCATTCTACCCATGCTAGATTGGCAGGTAAGGGTGCTCTCGAGGGCTAGATGTTCTTTATCATTTGGCCATCAGATTTGCCACCAATGCTCCTTATAGGACGCATCACTGCACTCTATACTCCTCTGTAAACTGGTCATCTCTGTATACCCGTCACAACACCCACTGGTTGATGCTTATTTATAAAACCCTCTTAGGCCTCACTCCCCCCTATCTGAGATACCTACTGCAGCCCTCGTCCTCCACATACAACACCCGTTCTGCCAGTAATATTCTGTTAAAGGTCCCCAAAACACACACATCCCTGGGTCGCTCCTCTTTTCAGTTCACTGCAGCTATCGACTGGAACGAGCTGCAAAAAACACTCAAACTGGACAGTTTTATCTCCATCTCTTAATTCAAAGACTCAATCATGGACACTCTTACTGACAGTTGTGGCTGCTTCACGTGATGTATTGTTGTCTCTACCTTCTTGCCCTTTGTGCTGTTGTCTGTTGCCCAATAATGTTTGTACCATGTTTTGTGCTGCTACCATGTTGTGCTGCTGCCATGTTATTGTCATGTTATGTTGCTACCTTGCTGTGTTGTCATGTGTTGCTGCCATGCTATGTTGTCTCAGGTCTCTCTTTATGTATTGTTGTGGTGTCTCTTGTCCTGATGTGTGTTTTGTCCTATATTTTAATTGAAAAATATACACTGCTCAAAAAAATAAAGGGAACACTAAAATAACACATCCTAGATCTGAATGAATTAAATAATCTTATTAAATACTTTTTTTTACATAGTTGAATGTGCTGACAACAAAATCACACACAAATTATCAATGGAAATCAAATTTATCAACCCATGGAGGTCTGGATTTGGAGTCACCTTCAAAATTAAAGTGGAAAACCACACTACAGGCTGATCCAACTTTGATGTAATGTCCTTAAAACAAGTCAAAATGAGGCTCAGTAGTGTGTGTGGCCTCCACGTGCTTGTATGACCTCCCTACAACGCCTGGGCGTGCTCCTGATGAGGTGGCGGATGGTCTCCTGAGGGATCTTTTCCCAGACCTGGACTAAAGCATCTGCCAACTCCTGGACAGTCTGTGGTGCAACGTGGTGTTGGTGGATGGAGCGAGACATGATGTCCCAGATGTGCTCAATTGGATTCAGGTCTGGGGAACGGGCGGGCCAGTCCATTGCATCAATGCCTTCCTCTTGCATGAACTGCTGACACACTCCAGCCACATGAGGTCTAGCATTGTCTTGCATTAGGAGGAACCCAGGGCCAACCGCACCAGCATACGGTCTCACAAGGGGTCTGAGGATCTCATCTCGGTACCTAATGGCAGTCAGGCTACCTCTGGCGAGCACACGGAGGGCTGTGCGGCCCCCCAAAGAAATGCCACCCCACACCATGACTGACCCACCGCCAAACCGGTCATGCTGGAGGATGTTGCAGGCAGCAGAACGTTCTCCACGGCATCTCCAGACTCTGTCACGTCTGTCACGTGCTCAGTGTGAACCTGCTTTCATCTGTGAAGAGCACAGGGCGCCAGTGGCAAATTTGCCAATCTTGGTGTTCTCTGGCAAATGCCCGTCCTGCATGGTGTTGGGCTGTAAGCACAACCCCCACCTGTGGATGTCGGGCCCTCATACCACCCTCATGGAGTCTGTTTCTGACCGTTTGAGCAGACACATGCACATTTGTGGCCTGCTGGAGGTCATTTTGCAGGGCTCTGGCAGTGCTCCTCCTGCTCCTCCTTGCACAAAGGCGGAGGTAGCAGTCCTGCTGCTGGGTTGTTGCCCTCCTACGGCCTCCTCCACGTCTCCTGATGTACTGTCCTGTCTCCTGGTAGCGCCTCCATGCTCTGGACACTACGCTGACAGACACAGCAAACCTTCTTGCCACAGCTCGCATTGATGTGCCATCCTGGATGAGCTGCACTACCTGAGCCACTTGTGTGGGTTGTAGACTCCGTCTCATGCTACCACTAGAGTGAAAGCACCGCCAGCATTCAAAAGTGACCAAAGCATCAGCCAGGAAGCATAGGAACTGAGAAGTGGTCTGTGGTCACCACCTGCAAAACCAGTCCTTTATTGGGGGTGTCTTGCTAATTGCCTATAATTTCCACCTGTTGTCTATTCCATTTGCACAACAGCATGTGACATGTATTGTCAATCAGTGTTGCTTCCTAAGTGGACAGTTTGATTTCACAGAAGTGTGATTGACTTGGAGTTACATTGTGTTGTTTAAGTGTTCCCTTAATTTTTTTGAGCAGTGTATATATCTCAGCCCCCGTCCCCGCAGGAGGCCTTTTGGTAGGCCGTAATTGTAAATAAGAATTTATTCTTAACTGACTTGTTAAATAAAGGTGTAATAAAACACATAGCTAAAACAGTTGGCACAAATCAAAATGTAAATTTCAGTGATTGTGAACCATCAACAAATCCTAAAGAAAAACATTAAAGTTCTGTTTGATTTGACTATATACAACACTGGATGCAATGAAACAAAACAATTATGCTAATTGCAAAAAAATGGCGTGGCCTAAACTGTGAAATGTTTACTTACGGGCCATTCCCAACAATGCAGAGAAAGAACATTGAGAAATAACTGCGGAAATAAAATTAGCATAATGAAAACATCCCCATTTAAGTCTGTCAGTTTATGCTAGAGATATGTTTTTTTGCATTGGATGGGGTCTCAATCCACCGCATCCTCCGATGTTGCACTTCCACATCTGCAGTGAAAGGTGACAGAGCTACAGCGGTGAAAGTTGACAGAGTTACAGTGGTGAAAGGTGACAGAGCTACAGCGGTGAAAGGTGACAGAGCTACAGCGGTGAAAGGTGAAGAGCTACAGCGGTGAAAGGTGACAGAGCTACAGCGGTGAAAGGTGACAGAGCTACAGTGGTGAAAGGTGACAGAGCTACAGCGGTGAAAGTTGACAGAGTTACAGTGGTGAAAGGTGACAGAGCTACAGCGGTGAAAGGTGACAGAGCTACAGCGGTGAAAGGTGAAGAGCTACAGCGGTGAAAGGTGACAGAGCTACAGCGGTGAAAGGTGACAGAGCTACAGCGGTGAAAGGTGACAGAGCTACAGCGGTGAAAGGTGACAGAGCTACAGCGGTGAAAGGTGACAGAGCTACAGCGGTGTTTGTCAGACCATCAGACATCCCGGAAATCAGTCTTCTAACGAAACCGTCTGTAGCGTCCGAACAGCCTACAAACTATTATGACAATGGAAAGATGAGACTCTCCGTTTTGCTCTGCGACCTCCACAAGCGTTGTGGCCTAAGCATTGTTGTTCACTTGTTTACTCCAATTAGGGAAGGGGTGGTGGGGTTGGAAAGTAATAAAGGGAAATATATATATTTTTAAAGGATATGTAGTTGTGTATGTGTATGTATATATATATATATATATATATATATATATATATATATATATACAGTGAGGGAAAACAGTATTTGATCCCCTGCTGATTTTGTACATTTGCCCACTGACAAAGACATGATCAGTCTATAATTTTAATGGTAGGTTTATTTGAACAGTGAGAGACAGAATAACAACAACAAAAATCCAGAAAAACGCATGTCAAAAATGTTATAAATTGATTTGCATTTTAATGAGGGAAATAAGTATTTGACCCCTCTGCAAAACATTACTTAGTACTTGGTGGCAAAACCCTTGTTGGCAATCACAGAGGTCAGACGTTTTTTGTAGTTGGCCACCAGGTTTGCACACATCTCAGGAGGGATTTTGTCCCACTCCTCTTTGCAGATCTTCTCCAAGTCATTAAGGTTTCGAGGCTGACGTTTGGCAACTCGAACCTTCAGCTCCCTCCACAGATTTTCTATGGGATTAAGGTCTGGAGACTGGCTAGGCCACTCCAGGACCTTAATGTGCTTCTTCTTGAGCCACTCCTTTGTCGTGTGTTTTGGGTCATTGTCATGCTGGAATACCCATCCACGACCCATTTTCAATGCCCTGGCTGAGGGAAGGAGGTTCTCACCCAAGATTTGACGGTACATGGCTCCATCCATTGTCCCTTTGATGTGGTAAAGTTGTCCTGTCCCCTTAGCAGAAAAACACTGTCAAAGCATAATGTTTCCACCTCCATGTTTGACGGTGGGGATGGTGTTCTTGGGGTCATAGGCAGCATTCCTCCTCCTCCAAACACGGCGAGTTGAGTTGATGCCAAAGAACTCAATTTTGGTCTCATCTCACCACAACACTTTCACCCAGTTCTCCTCTGAATCATTCAGATGTTCATTGGCAAACTTCAGACGGCCCTGTATATGTGCTTTCTTGAGCAGGGGGACCTTGCGGGCGCTGCAGGATTTCAGTCCTTCACGGCGTAGTGTGTTACCAATTGTTTTCTTGGTGACTATGGTCCCAGCTGCCTTGAGATCATTGACAAGATCCTCCCGTGTAGTTCTGAGCTGATTCCTCACCGTTCTCATGATCATTGCAACTCCACGAGGTGAGATCTTGCATGGAGCCCCAGGCCGAGGGAGATTTACAGTTATTTTGTGTTTCTTCCATTTGCGAATAATCGCACCAACTGTTGTTACCTTCTCACCAAGCTGCTTGGCGATGGTCTTGTAGCCTATTCCAGCCTTGTGTAGGCCTACAATCTTCAATCACTGCAGTTTACAGCCTAGACAATAATTCTGTACTAACAATAATACATTCCTCATTGCACTGTGTTGTAGCCTAAGAGGTATAATAATTTTAGGCCTAATGATATCAATAATGGAGCTGCCTGACGACCGCAGAGCGCAGCATGGAGGAACGCATAGGCCTATATCTTGCGGTTGATAATCTGCTACGTAGGCTGAAGGAGTGATGCAGCCTACAAACATGCATGTTGAATTAGTGCAATGGCCTATTAAACAGTTATAAATGTAGTCTATAGCCTATTAAACTGTTATAATGTAGTCTATAGCCTATTAAACAGTTATAAATGTAGTCTATAGCCTATTAAACTGTTACAAATGTAGTCTATTGCTTATTAAACTGTTATAATGTAGTCTATAGCCTATTAAACAGTTATAAATGTAGTCTATAGCCTATTAAACTGTTATAATGTAGTCTATAGCCTATTAAACAGTTATAAATGTAGTCTATAGCCTATTAAACTGTTACAAATGTAGTCTATTGCCTATTAAACTGTTATAATGTAGTCTATAGCCTATTAAACTGTTATAATGTAGTCTATAGCCTATTAAACTGTTATAAATGTAGTCTATAGCCTATTAAACTGTTATAATGTAGTCTATAGCATATTAAACTGTTATAATGTAGTCTATAGCCTATTAAACTGTTATAAATGTAGTCTATAGCCTATTAAACTGTTATAATGTAGTCTATAGCCTATTAAACTGGTATAATGTAGTCTATAGCCATTAAACTGTTATAATGTAGTCTATAACCTATTAAACAGTTACAAATGTAGTTTATAGCCTAAAACTGTTATAAATGTAGTCTATAACCTATTAAACTGTTACAAATGTAGTCTATAGCCTATTAAACTGTTATAAATGTAGTCTATAGCCTATTAAACTTAAAGTAGTCTATAGACTATTAAACTGTTATAAATGTAGTCTATAGCCTATTAAACTTATAATGTAGTCTATAGCCTATTAAACTGTTATAATGTAGTCTATAGCCTATTAAACTGTTATAATGTAGTCTATAACCTATTAAACTGTTATAAATGTAGTCTATAGCCTATTAAACTTATAATGTAGTCTATAGCCTAATAAACTGTTATAATGTAGTCTATAGCCTATTAAACTGTTATAATGTAGTCTATAGCCTATTAAACTGTTATAATGTAGTTTATAGCCTAAAACTGTTATAAATGTAGTCTATAGCCTATTAAACTGTTATAATGTAGTCTATAGCCTATTAAACTGTTATAATGTAGTCTATAGCCTATTAAACTGTTATAATGTAGTCTATAACCTATTAAACTGTTATAAATGTAGTCTATAGCCTATTAAACTTATAATGTAGTCTATAGCCTATTAAACTTATAATGTAGTCTATAGCCTATTAAACTTATAATGTAGTCTATAGCCTATTAAACTGTTATAATGTAGTCTATAGCCTATTAAACTGTTATAATGTAGTCTAAAGCCTATTAAACTGTTATAAATGTAGTCTATAGCCTATTAAACTGTTATAATGTAGTCTATAGCCTATTAAACTGTTATAATGTAGTCTATAGCCTATTAAACTGTTATAAATGTAGTCTATAGCCTATTAAACTGTTATAAATGTAGTCTATAGCCTATTAAACTGGTATAATGTAGTCTATAGCCTATTAAACTGTTATAATGTAGTCTATAGCCTATTAAACTGTTATAAATGTAGTCTATAGCCTATTAAACTTATAATGTAGTCTATAGCCTATTAAACTGTAATAATGTAGTCTATAGCCTATTAAACTGTTATAATGTAGTCTATAGCCTATTAAACTGTTATAATGTAGTCTATAGCCTATTAAACTGCTATGAATGTAGTTTATAGCCTATTAAACAGTTATAAATGTAGTCTATAGCCTATTAAACTGTCACAAATGTAGTCTATAGCCTATTAAACTTATAATGTAGTCTATAGCCTATTAAACTGTTATAAATGTAGTCTATAGCCTATTAAACTTATAATGTAGTCTATAGCCTATTAAACTTATAATGTAGTCTATAGCCTATTAAACTGTTATAATGTAGTCTATAGCCTATTAAACTGTTATAATGTAGTCTATAGCCTATTAAACTGTTATAAATGTAGTCTATAGCCTATTAAACTTATAATGTAGTCTATAGCCTATTAAACGTATAATGTAGTCTATAGCCTATTAAACTTATAATGTAGTCTATAGCCTATTAAACTGTTATAAATGTAGTCTATAGCCTATTAAACTGTTATAATGTAGTCTATAGCCTATTAAACTTATAATGTAGTCTATAGCCTATTAAACTGTTATAAATGTAGTCTATAGCCTATTAAACTGTTATAATGTAGTCTATAGCCTATTAAACAGTTATAATGTAGTCTATAGCCTATTAAACTTATAATGTAGTCTATAGCCTATTAAACTGTTATAATGTAGTCTATAGCCTATTAAACTGTTATAAATGTAGTCTATAGCCTATTAAACTTATAATGTAGTCTATAGCCTATTAAACTGTTATAAATGTAGTCTATAACCTATTAAACTGTTACAAATGTAGTCTATAGCCTATTAAACTGTTATAATGTAGTCTATAGCCTATTAAACTGTTATAATGTAGTCTATAGCCTATTAAACTGTTATAAATGTAGTCTATAGCCTATTAAACTTATAATGTAGTCTATAGCCTATTAAACGTATAATGTAGTCTATAGCCTATTAAACTTATAATGTAGACTATAGCCTATTAAACTGTTATAAATGTAGTCTATAGCCTATTAAACTGTTATAATGTAGTCTATAGAGTATTAAACTTATAATGTAGTCTATAGCCTATTAAACTGTTATAAATGTAGTCTATAGCCTATTAAACTGTTATAATGTAGTCTATAGCCTATTAAACTGTTATAATGTAGTCTATAGCCTATTAAACTTATAATGTAGTCTATAGCCTATTAAACTGTTATAATGTAGTCTATAGCCTATTAAACTTATAATGTAGTCTATAGCCTATTAAACTGCTATGAATGTAGTTTATAGCCTATTAAACTGTTATAATGTAGTCTATAGCCTATTAAACTGTTATAATGTAGTCTATAACCTATTAAACTGTTACAAATGTAGTCTATAGCCTATTAAACTGTTATAATGTAGTCTATAACCTATTAAACTGTTATAAATGTAGTCTATAGCCTATTAAACTTATAATGTAGTCTATAGCCTATTAAACTGTTATAAATGTAGTTTATAGCCAATTAAACTGTTATAAATGTAGTCTATAGCCTATTCAACTGTTATAAATGTAGTCTATAGCCTATTAAACTGTTATAAATGTAGTCTATAGCCTATTAAACTGTTATAAATGTAGTCTATAGCCTATTAAACTGTTATAAATGTAGTCTATAGCCTATTAAACTGTTATAATGTAGTCTATAGCCTATTAAACAGTTATAAATGTAGTCTATAGCCTATTAAACTGTTACAAATGTAGTCTATTGCCTATTAAACTGTTATAATGTAGTCTATAGCCTATTAAACTGTTATAATGTATTCTATAGCCTATTAAACTGTTACAAATGTAGTCTATAGCCTATTAAACTGTTATAAATGTAGTCTATAGCCTATTAAACTGTTATAATGTAGTCTATAGCCTATTAAACTGTTATAATGTAGTCTATAACCTATTAAACAGTTACAAATGTAGTTTATAGCCTAAAACTGTTATAAATGTAGTCTATAACCTATTAAACTGTTACAAATGTAGTCTATAGCCTATTAAACTGTTATAAATGTAGTCTATAGCCTATTAAACTTAAAGTAGTCTATAGACTATTAAATTGTTAGAAATGTAGTCTATAGCCTATTAAACTGTTATAATGTAGTCTATAACCTATTAAACTGTTATAAATGTAGTCTATAGCCTATTAAACTGTTACAAATGTAGTCTATAGCCTATTAAACTGTTATAATGTAGTCTATAGCCTATTAAACTGTTATAATGTAGTCTATAGCCTATTAAACTGTTATAATGTAGTCTATAGCCTACTAAACTGTTATAATGTAGTTTATAGCCTAAAACTGTTATAAATGTAGTCTATAGCCTATTAAACTGTTATAAATGTAGTCTATAGCCATTAAACTGTTATAATGTAGTCTATAGCCTATTAAACTGTTATAAATGTAGTCTATAGCCTATTAAACTGTTACAAATGTAGTCTATAGCCTATTAAACTGTTACAATGTAGTCTATAGCCTATTAAACTGTTATAATGTAGTTTATAGCCTAAAACTGTTATAAATGTAGTCTATAGCCTATTAAACTGTTATAATGTAGTCTATAGCCTATTAAACTGTTATAAATGTAGTCTATAGCCTATTAAACTGTTATAAATGTAGTCTATAGCCTATTAAACTGGTATAATGTAGTCTATAGCCTATTAAACTGTTATAATGTAGTCTATAGCCTATTAAACTGTTATAAATGTAGTCTATAGCCTATTAAACTTATAATGTAGTCTATAGCCTATTAAACTGTTATAATGTAGTCTATAGCCTATTAAACTGTTATAATGTAGTCTATAGCCTATTAAACTGTTATAAATGTAGTCTATAGCCTATTAAACTGTTATAATGTAGTCTATAGCCTATTAAACTGTTATAATGTAGTCTATAGCCTATTAAACTGTTATAATGTAGTCTATAGCCTATTAAACTGTTATAATGTAGTCTATAGCCTATTAAACTTCTATAATGTAGTTTATAGCCTAAAACTGTTATAAATGTAGTCTATAGCCTATTAAACTGTTATAATGTAGTCTATAGCCTATTAAACTGTTATAATGTAGTCTATAACCTATTAAACTGTTACAAATGTAGTCTATAGCCTATTAAACTGTTACAATGTAGTCTATAGCCTATTAAACTGTTATAATGTAGTTTATAGCCTAAAACTGTTATAAATGTAGTCTATAGCCTATTAAACTGTTATAATGTAGTCTATAGCCTATTAAACTGTTATAAATGTAGTCTATAGCCTATTAAACTGTTATAAATGTAGTCTATAGCCTATTAAACTGGTATAATGTAGTCTATAGCCTATTAAACTGTTATAATGTAGTCTATAGCCTATTAAACTGTTATAATGTAGTCTATAGCCTATTAAACTGTTATAATGTAGTCTATAGCCTATTAAACTGTTACAAATGTAGTCTATAGCCTATTAAACTGTTATAAATGTAGTCTATAGCCTATTAAACTGTTACAAATGCAGTCTATAGCCTATTAAACTGTTATAAATGTAGTCTATAGCCTATTAAACTTAAAGTAGTCTATAGACTATTAAACTGTTATAAATGTAGTCTATAGCCTATTAAACTTATAATGTAGTCTATAGCCTATTAAACTGTTATAAATGTAGTCTATAGCCTATTAAACTGTTATAAATGTAGTCTATAGCCTATTAAACTGTTACAAATGTAGTCTATAGCCTATTAAACTGTTATAATGTAGTCTATAGCCTATTAAACTGTTATAAATGTAGTCTATAGCCTATTAAACTGTTATAAATGTAGTCTATAGCCTATTAAACTGTTACAAATGTAGTCTATAGCCTATTAAACTGTTATAATGTAGTCTATAGCCTATTAAACTGTTATAATGTAGTCTATAGCCTATTAAACTGTTATAATGTAGTCTATAGCCTATTACACTGTTACAAATGTAGTCTATAGCCTATTACACTGTTACAAATGTAGTCTATAGCCTATTAAACTGTTATAATGTAGTCTATAGCCTATTAAACTTATAATGTAGTCTATAGCCTATTAAACTGTTATAATGTAGTTTATAGCCTATTAAACTGTTATAATGTAGTCTATAGCCTATTAAACTGTTATAATGTAGTCTATAGCCTATTAAACTGTTATAAATGTAGTCTATAGCCTATTAAACTGTTATAATGTAGTCTATAGCCTATTAAACTTATAATGTAGTCTATAGCCTATTAAACTGTTATAAATGTAGTCTATAGCCTATTAAACTGTTATAATGTAGTCTATAGCCTATTAAACTGTTATAATGTAGTCTATAGCCTATTAAACTGTTATAAATGTAGTCTATAGCCTATTAAACTGTTATAAATGTAGTCTATAGCCTATTAAACTTAAAGTAGTCTATAGACTATTAAACTGTTATAAATGTAGTCTATAGCCTATTAAACTTATAATGTAGTCTATAGCCTATTAAACTGTTATAAATGTAGTCTATAGCCTATTAAACTGTTATAAATGTAGTCTATAGCCTATTAAACTGTTACAAATGTAGTCTATAACCTATTAAACTGTTATAATGTAGTCTATAGCCTATTAAACTGTTATAATGTAGTCTATAGCCTACTAAACTGTTATAATGTAGTTTGTAGCCTAAAACTGTTATAAATGTAGTCTATAGCCTATTAAACTGTTATAAATGTAGTCTATAGCCATTAAACTGTTATAATGTAGTCTATAGCCTATTAAACTGTTATAATGTAGTTTATAGCCTAAAACTGTTATAAATGTAGTCTATAGCCTATTAAACTGTTATAATGTAGTCTATAGCCTATTAAACTGTTATAATGTAGTCTATAGCCTATTAAACTGTTATAATGTAGTCTATAGCCTATTAAACTGTTATAATGTAGTCTATAGCCTATTAAACTGGTATAATGTAGTCTATAGCCTATTAAACTTATAATGTAGTCTATAGCCTATTAAACTGTTATAATGTAGTCTATAGCCTATTAAACTGTTATAAATGTAGTCTATAGCCTATTAAACTGTTATAAATGTAGTCTATAGCCTATTAAACTTAAAGTAGTCTATAGACTATTAAACTGTTATAAATGTAGTCTATAGCCTATTAAACTTATAATGTAGTCTATAGCCATTAAACTGTTATAATGTAGTCTATAGCCTATTAAACTGTTATAATGTAGTTTATAGCCTAAAACTGTTATAAATGTAGTCTATAGCCTATTAAACTGTTATAATGTAGTCTATAGCCTATTAAACTGTTATAATGTAGTCTATAGCCTATTAAACTGTTATAATGTAGTCTATAGCCTATTAAACTTATAATGTAGTCTATAGCCTATTAAACTGTTATAAATGTAGTCTATAGCCTATTAAACTTATAATGTAGTCTATAGCCTATTAAACTGTTATAATGTAGTCTATAGCCTATTAAACTGTTATAAATGTAGTCTATAGCCTATTAAACTGTTATAAATGTAGTCTATAGCCTATTAAACTGTTATAATGTAGTCTATAGCCTATTAAACTGTTATAAATGTAGTCTATAGCCTATTAAACTTATAATGTAGTCTATAGCCTATTAAACTGTTATAAATGTAGTCTATAGCCTATTAAACTGTTATAAATGTAGTCTATAGCCTATTAAACTGTTACAAATGTAGTCTATAGCCTATTAAACTGTTATAATGTAGTCTATAGCCTACTAAACTGTTATAATGTAGTTTGTAGCCTAAAACTGTTATAAATGTAGTCTATAGCCTATTAAACTGTTATAAATGTAGTCTATAGCCATTAAACTGTTATAATGTAGTCTATAGCCTATTAAACTGTTATAATGTAGTCTATAGCCTATTAAACTGTTATAAATGTAGTCTATAGCCTATTAAACTGTTATAATGTAGTCTATAGCCTATTAAACTGTTATAATGTAGTCTATAGCCTATTAAACTGTTATAAATGTAGTCTATAGCCTATTAAACTGTTATAATGTAGTCTATAGCCTATTAAACTGTTATAATGTAGTCTATAGCCTATTAAACGTTATAATGTAGTCTATAGCCTATTAAACTGTTATAAATGTAGTCTATAGCCTATTAAACGTTATAATGTAGTCTATAGCCTATTAAACTGTTATAATGTAGTCTATAGCCTATAAACTGTTATAAATGTAGTCTATAGCCTATTAAACTGTTATAATGTAGTCTATAGCCTATTAAACTGTTATAATGTAGTCTATAGCCTATTAAACTGTTATAATGTAGTCTATAGCCTATTAAACTGTTATAAATGTAGTCTATAGCCTATTAAACGTTATAATGTAGTCTATAGCCTAATAAACTGTTATAATGTAGTCTATAGCCTATTAAACTGTTATAATGTAGTCTATAGCCTATTAAACTGTTATAATGTAGTCTATAGCCTATTAAACTGTTATAAATGTAGTCTATAGCCTATTAAACTGTTATAATGTAGTCTATAGCCTATTAAACTGTTATAATGTAGTCTATAGCCTATTAAACTGTTATAATGTAGTCTATAGCCTATTAAACTGTTATAAATGTAGTCTATAGCCTATTAAACTTATAATGTAGTCTATAGCCTATTAAACTGTTATAAATGTAGTCTATAGCCTATTAAACTGTTATAATGTAGTCTATAGCCTATTAAACTGTTATAATGTAGTCTATAGCCTATTAAACTGTTATAATGTAGTCTATAGCCTATTAAACTGTTATAAATGTAGTCTATAGCCTATTAAACTTATAATGTAGTCTATAGCCTATTAAACTGTTATAATGTAGTCTATAGCCTATTAAACTGTTATAAATGTAGTCTATAGCCTATTAAACTGTTATAAATGTAGTCTATAGCCTATTAAACTGTTATAATGTAGTCTATAGCCTATTAAACTGTTATAATGTAGTCTATAGCCTATTAAACTGTTATAAATGTAGTCTATAGCCTATTAAACTGTTATAATGTAGTCTATAGCCTATTAAACTGTTATAATGTAGTCTATAGCCTATTAAACTGTTATAATGTAGTCTATAGCCTATTAAACTGTTATAATGTAGTCTATAGCCTATTAAACTGCTATGAATGTAGTTTATAGCCTATTAAACTGTTATAAATGTAGTCTATAGCCTATTAAACTGTTATAAATGTAGTCTATAGCCTATTAAACTGTTACAAATGTAGTCTATAGCCTATTAAACTGTTATAATGTAGTCTATAGCCTATTAAACTGTTATAAATGTAGTCTATAGCCTATTAAACTGTTATAATGTAGTCTATAGCCTATTAAACTGTTATAATGTAGTCTATAGCCTATTAAACTGTTATAATGTAGTCTATAGCCTATTAAACTGTTATAAATGTAGTCTATAGCCTATTAAACTGTTATAAATGTAGTCTATAGCCTATTAAACTGGTATAATGTAGTCTATAGCCTATTAAACTGTTATAATGTAGTCTATAGCCTATTAAACTGTTATAATGTAGTCTATAGCCTATTAAACTGTTATAAATGTAGTCTATAGCCTATTAAACTGTTATAAATGTAGTCTATAGCCTATTAAACTTATAATGTAGTCTATAGCCTATTAAACTGTTATAAATGTAGTCTATAGCCTATTAAACTGTTATAATGTAGTCTATAGCCTATTAAACTGTTATAATGTAGTCTATAGCCTATTAAACTGTTATAATGTAGTCTATAGCCTATTAAACTGTTATAATGTAGTCTATAGCCTATTAAACTGTTATAAATGTAGTCTATAGCCTATTAAACTGTTATAATGTAGTCTATAGCCTATTAAACTGTTATAAATGTAGTCTATAGCCTATTAAACTGTTACAAATGTAGTCTATAGCCTATTAAACTGTTATAAATGTAGTCTATAGCCTATTAAACTGTTATAATGTAGTCTATAGCCTATTAAACTGTTATAAATGTAGTCTATAGCCTATTAAACTTATAATGTAGTCTATAGCCTATTAAACTGTTATAATGTAGTCTATAGCCTATTAAACTGTTATAATGTAGTCTATAGCCTATTAAACTGTTATAAATGTAGTCTATAGCCTATTAAACTGTTATAATGTAGTCTATAGCCTATTAAACTGTTATAATGTAGTCTATAGCCTATTAAACTGTTATAAATGTAGTCTATAGCCTATTAAACTGTTATAATGTAGTCTATAGCCTATTAAACTGTTATAATGTAGTCTATAGCCTATTAAACTGTTATAATGTAGTCTATAGCCTATTAAACTGTTATAATGTAGTCTATAGCCTATTAAACTGTTATAATGTAGTCTATAGCCTATTAAACTGCTATGAATGTAGTTTATAGCCTATTAAACTGTTATAATGTAGTCTATAGCCTATTAAACTGTTATAATGTAGTCTATAGCCTATTAAACTGTTATAAATGTAGTCTATAGCCTATTAAACTGTTATAATGTAGTCTATAGCCTATTAAACTGTTATAAATGTAGTCTATAGCCTATTAAACTGTTATAATGTAGTCTATAGCCTATTAAACTGTTATAAATGTAGTCTATAGCCTATTAAACTGTTATAAATGTAGTCTATAGCCTATTAAACTGTTATAAATGTAGTCTATAGCCTATTAAACTGTTATAAATGTAGTCTATAGCCTATTAAACTGTTATAAATGTAGTCTATAGCCTATTCAACTGTTATAAATGTAGTCTATAGCCTATTAAACTGTTATAATGTAGTCTATAGCCTATTAAACTGTTATAAATGTAGTCTATAGCCTATTAAACTGTTACAAATGTAGTCTATAGCCTATTAAACTGTTATAATGTAGTCTATAGCCTATTAAACTGTTATAATGTAGTCTATAGCCTATTAAACTGTTATAAATGTAGTCTATAGCCTATTAAACTGTTATAAATGTAGTCTATAGCCTATTAAACTGTTATAATGTAGTCTATAGCCTATTAAACTGTTATAATGTAGTCTATAGCCTATTAAACTGTTATAAATGTAGTCTATAGCCTATTAAACTGTTATAATGTAGTCTATAGCCTATTAAACTGTTATAAATGTAGTCTATAGCCTATTAAACTGTTACAAATGTAGTCTATAGCCTATTAAACTGTTATAAATGTAGTCTATAGCCTATTAAACTGTTATAATGTAGTCTATAGCCTATTAAACTGTTATAATGTAGTCTATAGCCTATTAAACTGTTATAATGTAGTCTATAGCCTATTAAACTGTTATAAATGTAGTCTATAGCCTATTAAACTGTTATAAATGTAGTCTATAGCCTATTAAACTGTTATAATGTAGTCTATAGCCTATTAAACTGTTATAAATGTAGTCTATAGCCTATTAAACTGTTACAAATGTAGTCTATAGCCTATTAAACTGTTATAAATGTAGTCTATAGCCTATTAAACTGTTATAATGTAGTCTATAGCCTATTAAACTGTTATAAATGTAGTCTATAGCCTATTAAACTGTTATAATGTAGTCTATAGCCTATTAAACTGTTATAAATGTAGTCTATAGCCTATTAAACTGTTATAAATGTAGTCTATAGCCTATTAAACTGGTATAATGTAGTCTATAGCCTATTAAACTGTTATAATGTAGTCTATAGCCTATTAAACTGTTATAAATGTAGTCTATAGCCTATTAAACTTATAATGTAGTCTATAGCCTATTAAACTGTTATAATGTAGTTTATAGCCTATTAAACTGCTATGAATGTAGTTTATAGCCTATTAAACTGTTATAATGTAGTCTATAGCCTATTAAACTGTTATAATGTAGTCTATAACCTATTAAACTGTTACAAATGTAGTCTATAGACTATTAAACTGTTATAATGTAGTCTATAACCTATTAAACTGTTATAAATGTAGTCTATAACCTATTAAACTTATAATGTAGTCTATAGCCTATTAAACTGTTATAAATGTAGTCTATAGCCTATTAAACTGTTATAAATGTAGTCTATAGCCTATTCAACTGTTATAAATGTAGTCTATAGCCTATTAAACTGTTATAAATGTAGTCTATAGCCTATTAAACTGTTATAAATGTAGTCTATAGCCTATTCAACTGTTATAAATGTAGTCTATAGCCTATTAAACTGTTATAATGTAGTCTATAGCCTATTAAACAGTTATAAATGTAGTCTATAGCCTATTAAACTGTTACAAATGTAGTCTATTGCCTATTAAACTGTTATAATGTAGTCTATAGCCTATTAAACTGTTATAATGTATTCTATAGCCTATTAAACTGTTACAAATGTAGTCTATAGCCTATTAAACTGTTATAAATGTAGTCTATAGCCTATTAAACTGTTATAATGTAGTCTATAGCCTATTAAACTGTTATAATGTAGTCTATAGCCTATTAAACTTAAAGTAGTCTATAGACTATTAAATTGTTAGAAATGTAGTCTATAGCCTATTAAACTGTTATAATGTAGTCTATAACCTATTAAACTGTTATAAATGTAGTCTATAGCCTATTAAACTGTTACAAATGTAGTCTATAGCCTATTAAACTGTTATAATGTAGTCTATAGCCTATTAAACTGTTATAATGTAGTCTATAGCCTATTAAACTGTTATAATGTAGTCTATAGCCTACTAAACTGTTATAATGTAGTTTATAGCCTAAAACTGTTATAAATGTAGTCTATAGCCTATTAAACTGTTATAAATGTAGTCTATAGCCATTAAACTGTTATAATGTAGTCTATAGCCTATTAAACTGTTATAAATGTAGTCTATAGCCTATTAAACTGTTACAAATGTAGTCTATAGCCTATTAAACTGTTATAAATGTAGTCTATAGCCTATTAAACTTATAATGTAGTTTATAGCCTATTAAACTGTTATAAATGTAGTCTATAGCCTATTAAACTGTTATAATGTAGTCTATAGCCTATTAAACTGTTATAAATGTAGTCTATAGCCTATTAAACTGTTACAAATGTAGTCTATAGCCTATTAAACTGGTATAATGTAGTCTATAGCCTATTAAACTGTTATAATGTAGTCTATAGCCTATTAAACTGTTATAAATGTAGTCTATAGCCTATTAAACTTATAATGTAGTCTATAGCCTATTAAACTGTTATAATGTAGTCTATAGCCTATTAAACTGTTATAATGTAGTTTATAACCTATTAAACTGTTATAAATGTAGTCTATAGCCTATTAAACTGTTATAATGTAGTCTATAGCCTATTAAACTGTTATAATGTAGTCTATAGCCTATTAAACTGTTATAATGTAGTCTATAGCCTATTAAACTGTTATAATGTAGTCTATAGCCTATTAAACTGTTATAATGTAGTTTATAGCCTAAAACTGTTATAAATGTAGTCTATAGCCTATTAAACTGTTATAATGTAGTCTATAGCCTATTAAACTGCTATGAATGTAGTTTATAGCCTATTAAACTGTTATAATGTAGTCTATAGCCTATTAAACTGTTATAATGTAGTCTATAACCTATTAAACTGTTACAAATGTAGTCTATAGCCTATTAAACTGTTACAATGTAGTCTATAGCCTATTAAACTGTTATAATGTAGTTTATAGCCTATTAAACTGTTATAAATGTAGTCTATAGCCTATTAAACTGTTATAATGTAGTCTATAGCCTATTAAACTGTTATAAATGTAGTCTATAGCCTATTAAACTGTTATAAATGTAGTCTATAGCCTATTAAACTGTTATAATGTAGTCTATAGCCTATTAAACTGTTATAATGTAGTCTATAGCCTATTAAACTGTTATAAATGTAGTCTATAGCCTATTAAACTTATAATGTAGTCTATAGCCTATTAAACTGTTATAATGTAGTCTATAGCCTATTAAACTGTTATAATGTAGTCTATAGCCTATTAAACTTAAAGTAGTCTATAGACTATTAAATTGTTAGAAATGTAGTCTATAGCCTATTAAACTGCTATAATGTAGTCTATAACCTATTAAACTGTTATAAATGTAGTCTATAGCCTATTAAACTGTTACAAATGTAGTCTATAGCCTATTAAACTGTTATAATGTAGTCTATAGCCTATTAAACTGTTATAATGTAGTCTATAGCCTATTAAACTGTTATAATGTAGTCTATAGCCTACTAAACTGTTATAATGTAGTTTATAGCCTAAAACTGTTATAAATGTAGTCTATAGCCTATTAAACTGTTATAAATGTAGTCTATAGCCTATTAAACTGTTATAATGTAGTCTATAGCCTATTAAACTGTTATAAATGTAGTCTATAGCCTATTAAACTGTTATAATGTAGTCTATAGCCTATTAAACTGTTATAATGTAGTCTATAGCCTATTAAACTGTTATAATGTAGTCTATAGCCTATTAAACTGTTATAAATGTAGTCTATAGCCTATTAAACTGTTATAATGTAGTCTATAGCCTATTAAACTGTTATAAATGTAGTCTATAGCCTATTAAACTGTTATAAATGTAGTCTATAGCCTATTAAACTGTTATAATGTAGTCTATAGCCTATTAAACTGTTATAAATGTAGTCTATAGCCTATTAAACTGTTATAAATGTAGTCTATAGCCTATTAAACTGTTATAATGTAGTCTATAGCCTATTAAACTGTTATAATGTAGTCTATAGCCTATTAAACTGTTATAATGTAGTCTATAGCCTATTAAACTGTTATAAATGTAGTCTATAGCCTATTAAACTGTTATAATGTAGTCTATAGCCTATTAAACTGTTATAATGTAGTCTATAGCCTATTAAACTGTTATAATGTAGTCTATAGCCTATTAAACTGTTATAATGTAGTCTATAGCCTATTAAACTGTTATAATGTAGTCTATAGCCTATTAAACTGTTATAAATGTAGTCTATAGCCTATTAAACTGTTATAATGTAGTCTATAGCCTATTAAACTGTTATAATGTAGTCTATAGCCTATTAAACTGTTATAATGTAGTCTATAGCCTATTAAACTGTTATAATGTAGTCTATAGCCTATTAAACTGTTATAAATGTAGTCTATAGCCTATTAAACTGTTATAATGTAGTCTATAGCCTATTAAACTGTTATAATGTAGTCTATAGCCTATTAAACTGTTATAAATGTAGTCTATAGCCTATTAAACTGTTATAAATGTAGTCTATAGCCTATTAAACTGTTATAATGTAGTCTATAGCCTATTAAACTGTTATAAATGTAGTCTATAGCCTATTAAACTGTTATAATGTAGTCTATAGCCTATTAAACTGTTATAATGTAGTCTATAGCCTATTAAACTGTTATAATGTAGTCTATAGCCTATTAAACTGTTATAATGTAGTCTATAGCCTATTAAACTGTTATAATGTAGTCTATAGCCTATTAAACTGTTATAAATGTAGTCTATAGCCTATTAAACTGTTATAATGTAGTCTATAGCCTATTAAACTGTTATAATGTAGTCTATAGCCTATTAAACTGTTATAATGTAGTCTATAGCCTATTAAACTGTTATAAATGTAGTCTATAGCCTATTAAACTGTTATAATGTAGTCTATAGCCTATTAAACTGTTATAATGTAGTCTATAGCCTATTAAACTGTTATAATGTAGTCTATAGCCTATTAAACTGTTATAATGTAGTCTATAGCCTATTAAACTGTTATAAATGTAGTCTATAGCCTATTAAACTGTTATAAATGTAGTCTATAGCCTATTAAACTGTTATAAATGTAGTCTATAGCCTATTAAACTGTTATAATGTAGTCTATAGCCTATTAAACTGTTATAAATGTAGTCTATAGCCTATTAAACTGTTATAAATGTAGTCTATAGCCTATTAAACTGTTATAAATGTAGTCTATAGCCTATTAAACTGTTATAATGTAGTCTATAGCCTATTAAACTGTTATAAATGTAGTCTATAGCCTATTAAACTGTTATAAATGTAGTCTATAGCCTATTAAACTGTTATAAATGTAGTCTATAGCCTATTAAACTGTTATAATGTAGTCTATAGCCTATTAAACTGTTATAAATGTAGTCTATAGCCTATTAAACTGTTATAAATGTAGTCTATAGCCTATTAAACTGTTATAATGTAGTCTATAGCCTATTAAACTGTTATAATGTAGTCTATAGCCTATTAAACTGTTATAAATGTAGTCTATAGCCTATTAAACTGTTATAATGTAGTCTATAGCCTATTAAACTGTTATAAATGTAGTCTATAGCCTATTAAACTGTTATAATGTAGTCTATAGCCTATTAAACTGTTATAATGTAGTCTATAGCCTATTAAACTGTTATAAATGTAGTCTATAGCCTATTAAACTGTTATAATGTAGTCTATAGCCTATTAAACTGTTATAATGTAGTCTATAGCCTATTAAACTGTTATAAATGTAGTCTATAGCCTATTAAACTGTTATAAATGTAGTCTATAGCCTATTAAACTGTTATAATGTAGTCTATAGCCTATTAAACTGTTATAAATGTAGTCTATAGCCTATTAAACTGTTATAATGTAGTCTATAGCCTATTAAACTGTTATAAATGTAGTCTATAGCCTATTAAACTGTTATAAATGTAGTCTATAGCCTATTAAACTGTTACAAATGTAGTCTATAGCCTATTAAACTGTTATAATGTAGTCTATAGCCTATTAAACTGTTATAATGTAGTCTATAGCCTATTAAACTGTTATAATGTAGTCTATAGCCTATTAAACTGTTATAAATGTAGTCTATAGCCTATTAAACTGTTATAAATGTAGTCTATAGCCTATTAAACTGTTATAATGTAGTCTATAGCCTATTAAACTGTTATAATGTAGTCTATAGCCTATTAAACTGTTATAAATGTAGTCTATAGCCTATTAAACTGTTATAAATGTAGTCTATAGCCTATTAAACTGTTATAATGTAGTCTATAGCCTATTAAACTGTTATAATGTAGTCTATAGCCTATTAAACTGTTATAATGTAGTCTATAGCCTATTAAACTGTTATAATGTAGTCTATAGCCTATTAAACTGTTATAATGTAGTCTATAGCCTATTAAACTGTTATAAATGTAGTCTATAGCCTATTAAACTGTTATAATGTAGTCTATAGCCTATTAAACTGTTATAATGTAGTCTATAGCCTATTAAACTGTTATAAATGTAGTCTATAGCCTATTAAACTGTTATAATGTAGTCTATAGCCTATTAAACTGTTATAATGTAGTCTATAGCCTATTAAACTGTTATAATGTAGTCTATAGCCTATTAAACTGTTATAAATGTAGTCTATAGCCTATTAAACTGTTATAAATGTAGTCTATAGCCTATTAAACTGTTATAATGTAGTCTATAGCCTATTAAACTGTTATAATGTAGTCTATAGCCTATTAAACTGTTATAATGTAGTCTATAGCCTATTAAACTGTTATAAATGTAGTCTATAGCCTATTAAACTGTTATAATGTAGTCTATAGCCTATTAAACTGTTATAATGTAGTCTATAGCCTATTAAACTGTTATAATGTAGTCTATAGCCTATTAAACTGTTATAAATGTAGTCTATAGCCTATTAAACTGTTATAATGTAGTCTATAGCCTATTAAACTGTTATAAATGTAGTCTATAGCCTATTAAACTGTTATAAATGTAGTCTATAGCCTATTAAACTGTTATAATGTAGTCTATAGCCTATTAAACTGTTATAATGTAGTCTATAGCCTATTAAACTGTTATAAATGTAGTCTATAGCCTATTAAACTGTTATAATGTAGTCTATAGCCTATTAAACTGTTATAAATGTAGTCTATAGCCTATTAAACTGTTATAAATGTAGTCTATAGCCTATTAAACTGTTATAATGTAGTCTATAGCCTATTAAACTGTTATAATGTAGTCTATAGCCTATTAAACTGTTATAAATGTAGTCTATAGCCTATTAAACTGTTATAATGTAGTCTATAGCCTATTAAACTGTTATAATGTAGTCTATAGCCTATTAAACTGTTATAATGTAGTCTATAGCCTATTAAACTGTTATAATGTAGTCTATAGCCTATTAAACTGTTATAAATGTAGTCTATAGCCTATTAAACTGTTATAAATGTAGTCTATAGCCTATTAAACTGTTATAAATGTAGTCTATAGCCTATTAAACTGTTATAATGTAGTCTATAGCCTATTAAACTGTTATAAATGTAGTCTATAGCCTATTAAACTGTTATAAATGTAGTCTATAGCCTATTAAACTGTTATAATGTAGTCTATAGCCTATTAAACTGTTATCATGTAGTCTATAGCCTATTAAACTGTTATAATGTAGTCTATAGCCTATTAAACTATTATAATGTAGTCTATAGCCTATTAAACTGTTATAAATGTAGTCTATAGCCTATTAAACTGTTATAAATGTAGTCTATAGCCTATTAAACTGTTATAATGTAGTCTATAGCCTATTAAACTGTTATAATGTAGTCTATAGCCTATTAAACTGTTATAAATGTAGTCTATAGCCTATTAAACTGTTATAATGTAGTCTATAGCCTATTAAACTTATAATGTAGTCTATAGCCTATTAAACTGTTATAAATGTAGTCTATAGCCTATTAAACTGTTATAATGTAGTCTATAGCCTATTAAACTGTTATAAATGTAGTCTATAGCCTATTAAACTGTTATAATGTAGTCTATAGCCTATTAAACTGTTATAATGTAGTCTATAGCCTATTAAACTGTTATAATGTAGTCTATAGCCTATTAAACTGTTATAAATGTAGTCTATAGCCTATTAAACTGTTATAAATGTAGTCTATAGCCTATTAAACTGTTATAATGTAGTCTATAGCCTATTAAACTGTTATAATGTAGTCTATAGCCTATTAAACTGTTATAATGTAGTCTATAGTCTATTAAACTGTTATAATGTAGTCTATAGCCTATTAAACTATTATAATGTAGTCTATAGCCTATTAAACTGTTATAAATGTAGTTTATAGCCTATTAAACTGTTATAATGTAGTCTATAGCCTATTAAACTGTTAGAAATGTAGTCTATAGCCTATTAAACTGTTATAAATGTAGTCTATAGCCTATTAAACTGTTATAAATGTAGTCTATAGCCTATTAAACTGTTATAAATGTAGTCTATAGCCTATTAAACTGTTATAATGTAGTCTATAGCCTATTAAACTGTTATAAATGTAGTCTATAGCCTATTAAACTGTTATAAATGTAGTCTATAGCCTATTAAACTGTTATAATGTAGTCTATAGCCTATTAAACTGTTATAATGTAGTCTATAGCCTATTAAACTGTTATAAATGTAGTCTATAGCCTATTAAACTGTTATAAATGTAGTCTATAGCCTATTAAACTGTTATAAATGTAGTCTATAGCCTATTAAACTGTTATAAATGTAGTCTATAGCCTATTAAACTGTTATAATGTAGTCTATAGCCTATTAAACTGTTATAATGTAGTCTATAGCCTATTAAACTGTTATAAATGTAGTCTATAGCCTATTAAACTGTTATAATGTAGTCTATAGCCTATTAAACTGTTATAAATGTAGTCTATAGCCTATTAAACTGTTATAAATGTAGTCTATAGCCTATTAAACTGTTATAATGTAGTCTATAGCCTATTAAACTGTTATAATGTAGTCTATAGCCTATTAAACTGTTATAAATGTAGTCTATAGCCTATTAAACTGTTATAATGTAGTCTATAGCCTATTAAACTGTTATAAATGTAGTCTATAGCCTATTAAACTGTTATAATGTAGTCTATAGCCTATTAAACTGTTATAATGTAGTCTATAGCCTATTAAACTGTTATAATGTAGTCTATAGCCTATTAAACTGTTACAAATGTAGTCTATAGCCTATTAAACTGTTATAATGTAGTCTATAACCTATTAAACTGCTATAAATGTAGTCTATAGCCTATTAAACTGTTATAATGTAGTCTATAGCCTATTAAACTGTTATAAATGTAGTCTATAGCCTATTAAACTGTTATAATGTAGTCTATAGCCTATTAAACTGTTATAAATGTAGTCTATAGCCTATTAAACTGTTATAAATGTAGTCTATAGCCTATTAAACTGTTATAAATGTAGTCTATAGCCTATTAAACTGTTATAAATGTAGTCTATAGCCTATTAAACTGTTATAAATGTAGTCTATAGCCTATTAAACTGCTATGAATGTAGTTTATAGCCTATTAAACTGTTACAAATGTAGTCTATAGCCTATTAAACTGTTATAATGTAGTCTATAGCCTATTAAACTGTTATAATGTAGTCTATAACCTATTAAACTGTTATAAATGTAGTCTATAGCCTATTAAACTTATAATGTAGTCTATAGCCTATTAAACTGTTATAAATGTAGTCTATAGCCTATTAAACTTATAATGTAGTCTATAGCCTATTAAACTGTTATAATGTAGTCTATAGCCTATTAAACTGTTAAAATGTAGTCTATAGCCTATTAAACTGTTATAATGTAGTCTATAGCCTATTAAACTGTTATAAATGTAGTCTATAGCCTATTAAACTGTTATAAATGTAGTCTATAGCCTATTAAACTTATAATGTAGTCTATAGCCTATTAAACTGTTATAATGTAGTCTATAGCCTATTAAACTGTTATAATGTAGTCTATAGCCTATTAAACTGTTATAATGTAGTCTATAGCCTATTAAACTGTTATAAATGTAGTCTATAGCCTATTAAACTGTTATAAATGTAGTCTATAGCCTATTAAACTGTTATAATGTAGTCTATAGCCTATTAAACTGTTATAAATGTAGTCTATAGCCTATTAAACTTTATAAATGTAGTCTATAGCCTATTAAACTGTTATAATGTAGTCTATAGCCTATTAAACTGTTATAATGTAGTCTATAGCCTATTAAACTGTTATAAATGTAGTCTATAGCCTATTAAACTGTTATAATGTAGTCTATAGCCTATTAAACTGTTATAAATGTAGTCTATAGCCTATTAAACTGTTATAAATGTAGTCTATAGCCTATTAAACTGTTATAATGTAGTCTATAGCCTATTAAACTGTTATAATGTAGTCTATAGCCTATTAAACTGTTATAAATGTAGTCTATAGCCTATTAAACTGTTATAATGTAGTCTATAGCCTATTAAACTGTTATAATGTAGTCTATAGCCTATTAAACTGTTATAAATGTAGTCTATAGCCTATTAAACTGTTATAAATGTAGTCTATAGCCTATTAAACTGTTATAATGTAGTCTATAGCCTATTAAACTGTTATAATGTAGTCTATAGCCTATTAAACTGTTATAATGTAGTCTATAGCCTATTAAACTGTTATAATGTAGTCTATAGCCTATTAAACTGTTATAATGTAGTTTATAGCCTATTAAATTGTTACAAATGTAGTCTAGAGCCTATTAAACTGTTATAAATGTAGTCTATAGCCTATTAAACTGTTATAAATGTAGTTTATAGCCTATTAAACTGTTATAATGTAGTCTATAGCCTATTAAACTGTTATAATGTAGTCTATAGCCTATTAAACTGTTATAAATGTAGTCTATAGCCTATTAAACTGTTATAATGTAGTCTATAGCCTATTAAACTGTTATAATGTAGTCTATAGCCTATTAAACTGTTATAAATGTAGTCTATAGCCTATTAAACTGTTATAATGTAGTCTATAGCCTATTAAACTGTTATAATGTAGTCTATAGCCTATTAAACTGTTACAAATGTAGTCTATAGCCTATTAAACTGTTATAATGTAGTTATAGCCTATTAAACTGTTATAATGTAGTCAAGCCTATTAAACTGTTATGAATGTAGTCTATAGCCTATTAAACTGTTATAATGAGTCTATAGCCTATTAAACTGTTATAATGTAGTTTATAGATTAAACTGTTATAAATGTAGTCTATAGCCTATTAAACTGTTACAGTGTAGTCTATAGCCTACTAAACTGCTATAATGTAGTTTATAGCCTATTAAACTGTTATAAATGTAGTCTATAGCCTATTAAACTGCTATGAATGTAGTTTATAGCCTATTAAACTGTTACAAATGTAGTCTATAGACTATTAAACTGTTACAAATGTAGTCTATAGCCTATTAAACTGCTATGAATGTAGTTTATAGCCTATTAAACTGTTATAATGTAGTCTATAGCCTATTAAACTGTTATAATGTAGTCTATAGCCTATTAAACTGTTATAATGTAGTCTATAGTCTATTAAACTGTTATAATGTAGTCTATAGCCTATTAAACTATTATAATGTAGTCTATAGCCTATTAAACTGTTATAAATGTAGTTTATAGCCTATTAAACTGTTATAATGTAGTTTATAGCCTATTAAACTGTTACAAATGTAGTCTATAGCCTATTAAACTGTTACAAATGTAGTTTATAGCCTACAACTGTTATAAATGTAGTCTATAGCCTATTAAACTGTTACAAATGTAGTCTATAGCCTATTAAACTTATAATGTAGTCTATAGCCTATTAAACTGTTATAATGTAGTCTATAGCCTATTAAACTGTTATAATGTAGTCTATAGCCTATTAAACTGTTACTAATGTAGTTTATAGCCTATTAAACTGTTATAATGTAGTCTATAGCCTATTAAACTGTTATAATGTAGTCTATAGCCTATTAAACTGTTACAAATGTAGTCTATAGCCTATTAAACTGTTATAAATGTAGTCTATAGCCTATTAAACTGTTATAATGTAGTCTATAGCCTATTAAACTGTTATAATGTAGTCTATAGCCTATTAAACTGTTATAATGTAGAATAGAATATTAAAATAATTATATAGCCTATTAAACTGTAAATGTAGTCTATAGCCTATTAAACTGTTATAAATGTAGTCTATAGCCTATTAAACTGTTACAAATGTAGTCTATAGCCTATTAAACTGTTATAATGTAGGTTATAGCCTATTAAACTGTTATAATGTAGTCTATAGCCTATTAAACTTATAATGTAGTCTATAGCCTATTAAACGTTATAAATGTAGTCATAGCCTATTAAACTTATAAATGTAGTTTATAGCCTATTAAACTGTTATAATGTAGTCTATAGCCTATTAAACTGTTATAAATGTAGTCTATAGCCTATTAAACTGTTATAATGTAGTCTATAGTCTATTAAACTGTTATAATGTAGTCTATAGCCTATTAAACTATTATAATGTAGTCTATAGCCTATTAAACTGTTATAAATGTAGTCTATAGCCTATTAAACTGTTATAATGTAGTCTATAGCCTATTAAACTGTTATCATGTAGTCTATAGCCTATTAAACTGTTATAAATGTAGTCATAGCCTATTAAACTGTTATAATGTAGTTTATAGCCTATTAAACTAGTTATAATGTAGTCTATAGCCTATAAACTGTTATAAATGTAGTCTATAGCCTATTAAACTGTTATAATGTAGTCTATAGCCTATTAAACTGTTATAAATGTAGTCTATAGCCTATTAAACTGTTATTAATGTAGTCTATAGCCTATTAAACTGTTATAAATGTAGTCTATAGCCTATTAAACTGTTATAAATGTAGTCTATAGCCTATTAAACTGTTATAATGTAGTCTATAGCCTATTAAACTGTTATAATGTAGTCTATAGCCTATTAAACTGTTATAAATGTAGTCTATAGCCTATTAAACATAATGTAGCTCTATAGCCTATTAAACTGTTATAATGTAGTCTATAGCCTATTAAACTGTTATAAATGTAGTCTATAGCCTATTAAACTGTTATAAATGTAGTCTATAGCCTATTAAACTGGATAAATGTAGTCTATAGCCTATTAAACTGTTATAATGTAGTCTATAGCCTATTAAACAGTTATAAATGTAGTCTATAGCCTATTAAACTGTTATAAATGTAGAGTCATAGCCTATTAAACTGTCTAAATGTAGTCTAAGGTAGCCTATTAAACTGTTATAAATGTAGTCTATAGCCTATTAAACTGTTATGAATGTAGTTTATAGCCTATTAAACTGTTACAAATGTAGTCTATAGCCTATTAAACTGTTATAAATGTAGTTTATAGCCTATTAAACTGTTATAACGTAGTCTATAGCCTACAACTAGTTATAAACGTAGTCTATAGCCTATTAAACTGTTAAAATGTAGTCTATAGCCTATTAAACTGTTATAACCTGTAGTCTATAGCCTAAAACTGTTACAAATGTAGTCTATAGCCATTAAACTGTTATAATGTAGTCTATAGCCTATTAAACTGTTAAAATGTAGTCTATAGCCTATTAAACTGTTATAATGTAGTCTATAGCCTATTAAACTATTTATAATGTAGTCTATAGCCTATTAAATGATATAAATGTAGTCTATAGCCTATTAAACTGTTATAATGTAGTCTATAAGCCTATTAAACTGTTATAATGTAGTCTATAGCCTATTAAACTGTTATAATGTAGTCTATAGCCCCTATTAAACTGTTATAAATATAATGTAGTCCTATAGCCTATTAAACTGTATAATGTAGTCTATAGCCTATTAAACTGTTATAAATGTAGTCTATAGCCTATTAAACTGTTATAATGTAGTCTATAGCCTATTAAACTGTTATCATGTAGTCTATAGCCTATT
>NC_059206.1:489202-574202 GCF_020615455.1 Coregonus clupeaformis
TGGTTTGCTGCTTATATTAGAGAGAGAGAAAGAGGGGGAGAAAGAAAGGAGGGGTGGAGAGGGTGAGGCTAATGCCAATGAGTTTAAACATACACGTCACCTGGGGAGTGTTAGAGCGCATGTGTGTGTGTGTGCCTCATTGTGTGTGCGCATGCCTGTATGCATGCTTGTGTGTGTGTACGAGAGTGTGTGTCCTTGCGATTTTGAGTGTGATTGTGTTACAAAACGAAGGGAAGGACAGTGTGTGTGTCCCATGTCAACAGAGCTCAAATATAGCCTTGTTTATTCAGACAGACAGACTGGGACATAGTGACTGACTGGGGTGAAATGAGAGACGCTCCACCCGTCCTCCCTAAATAAATTATTGCCCACTCCCCTCCCCTCCCCTCCCCTCCTAGCCCCATTCTTACAGATTTGTCCAGCACAAACAATCATGTCTGTCTCTCTCTCAGAGCACAGAGCTATTTGGCGGCCAGCAGCACAGAGACAGAGGCTGGTGTTTGGGTCAATTCCATTTCAAATCCAGTGAGTTTCCACTTTCCAGTGAGGTTCTCCATAGGGAGTGGAATTCGATTCCAGCATTGACTTTGAATTAAGATGGAATTGACCGCAGCTGTATCAGTGGATCTGTAAAAAGGGGATGTCTTGCTCTACTGTGCAGTGTCTTGTTGTAGGCTACACCTAAATGCCTACTCCCCTTTAACACAATTTTTTAAATATATACACTGAACAAAAATATAAATGCAACATGTAAAGATCGCAGAAATGTTCCATATGCACATTAAGCTAATTTCTCTAAACTGTTGTGCACACATTTGTTTACATCCCTGTTAGTGAGCATTTCTCCTTTGCCAAGATAATACATCCACTTGACAGGTGTGGCATATCAAGAAGCTGATTAAACAGCATGATCATTACACAGGTGCACCTTGTGCTGGGGACAATAAAAGGCCACTCTAAAATGTGCATTCCACAGAAGTCTCAAGTTTTGAGTGAGCGTGCAATTGGCATGCTGACTGCAGGAATGTCCACCAGAGCTTTTGCCAGATAATTGAATGTTCATTTCTCTACCCTAAGCCGCCTTCAACGTCATACTTAGAGAATTTGGCAATACGTCCAACCGGCCTCACAACCGCAGACAATGTGTAACCACGCAGCCTAAGACCTCCACATCCGGCTTCTTCACCTGTGGGATAGTTTGAGACCAGCCACCCGGACAGCTGATGAAACTGTGGGTTTGCACAACCGAAGAATTTCTGCACAAACTGTCAGAAACCATCTCAGGGAAGCTCATCTGCGTGCTCGTCGTCCTCACCAGGGTCTTGACCTGACTGCAGTTCGGTGTCATAACTGACTTTAGTGGGCAAATGCTCACCTTCGATGGACCACTGGCACGCTGGAGAAGTGTGCTCTTCACGGATGAATCCCAGTTTCATCTGTACCGGGCAGATGGCAGGCAGCGTGTATGGCGTCGTGTGGGCGAGCGGTTTGAGGATGTCAACATTGTGAACATGGTGGCAGTGGGGTCATGGTATGGGCAGGCATAAGCTATGGACAACGAACACAATTGCATTTTACCAATGGCAATTTGAATGCACAAAGATACTGTGACGAGATCCTGAGGCCCATTGTCGTGCCATTCATCCGCCGCCATCATCTCATGTTTCAGCATGATAATGCATGGCCCCATGTCGCAAGGATTTGTACACAATTCCTGGAAGCTGAAAATGTCCCAGTTCTTCCATGGCCTGCATACTCACCAGACATGTTTCCCATTGAGCATGTTTGGGATGCTCTGGATCAATGTGTACGACAGCGTGTTCCAGTTCCCGCTAATATCCAGCAACTTCGCACAGCCATTGAACAGGAGTTGGAAAACATTCCACAGGCCACAATCAACAGCCTGATCAACTCTATGCGAAGAAGATATGTCGCACTTCATGAGGCAAATAGTGGTCACACCAGATACTGACTGGTTTTCTGATCCATGCCCCTACCTTTTTTAAAAGGTGTCTGTGACCAACATATCTGTATTCCCAGTCATGTGAAATCCATAGATTAGGGTCTAATGAATTTGTTTCAATTGACTGATTTCCTTATATGAACTGTAACTCAGTAGGATCTTAGAAATTGTTGCATGTTGCGTTTATACAGTGAGGGAAAAAAGTATTTGATCCCCTGCTGATTTTGTACGTTTGCCCACTGACAAAGAAATTATCAGTCTATAATTTTAATGGTAGGTTCATTTGAACAGTGAGAGACAGAATAACAACAACAAAATCCAGAAAAACGCATGTCAAAAATGTTACAAATTGATTAGCATTTTAATGAGGGAAATAAGTATTTGACCCCCTCTCAATCCGAAAGATTTCTGGCTCCCATATGTCTTTTATACAGGTAACGAGCTGAGATTAGGAGCACACTCTTAAAGGGAGTGCTCCTAATCTCAGCTTGTTACCTGTATAAAAGACACCTGTCCACAGAAGCAATCAATCAATCAGATTCCAAACTCTCCACCATGGCCAAGACCAAAGAGCTCTCCAAGGATGTCAGGGACAAGATTGTAGACCTACACAAGGCTGGAATGGGCTACAAGACCATCGCCAAGCAGCTTGGTGAGAAGGTGACAACAGTTGGTGCGATTATTCGCAAATGGAAGAAACACAAAAGAACTGTCAATCTCCCTCGGCCTGGGGCTCCATGCAAGATCTCACCTCGTGGAGTTGCAATGATCATGAGAACGGTGAGGAATCAGCCCAGAACTACACGGGAGGATCTTGTTAATGATCTCAAGGCAGCTGGGACCATAGTCACCAAGAAAACAATTGGTAACACACTACGCCGTGAAGGGCTGAAATCCTGCAGCGCCCGCAAGGTTCCCCTGCTGAAGAAAGCACATATACAGGGCCGTCTGAAGTTTACCAATGATCATCTGAATGATTCAGAGGAGAACTGGGTGAAAGTGTTGTGGTCAGATGAGACCAAAATGGAGCTCTTTGGCATCAACTCAACTCGCCGTGTTTGGAGGAGGAGGAATGCTGCCTATGACCCCAAGAACACCATCCCCACCGTCAAACATGGAGGTGGAAACATTATGCTTTGGGGGTGTTTTTCTGCTAAGGGGACAGGACAACTTCACCGCATCAAAGGGACGATGGACGGGGCCATGTACCGTCAAATCTTGGGTGAGAACCTCCTTCCCTCAGCCAGGGCATTGAAAATGGGTCGTGGATGGGTATTCCAGCATGACAATGACCCAAAACACACGGCCAAGGCAACAAAGGAGTGGCTCAAGAAGAAGCACATTAAGGTCCTGGAGTGGCCTAGCCAGTCTCCAGACCTTAATCCCATAGAAAATCTGTGGAGGGAGCTGAAGGTTTGAGTTGCCAAACGTCAGCCTCAAAACCTTAATGACTTGGAGAAGATCTGCAAAGAGGAGTGGAACAAAATCCCTCCTGAGATGTGTGCAAACCTGGTGGCCAACTACAAGAAACGTCTGACCTCTGTGATTGCCAACAAGGGTTTTGCCACCAAGTACTAAGTCATGTTTTGCAGAGGGGTCAAATACTTATTTCCCACATTAAAATGCAAATCAATGTATAACATTTTTGATAGATTTCTTTTGTTGTTATTCTGTCTCTCACTGTTCAAATAAACCTACCATAAAAATTATAGACTAATCATGTCTTTGTCAGTGGGCAAACATACAAAATCAGCAAGGGATCAAATACTTTTTTCCCTCACTGTATTTTTGTTCAGTGTGTATATATACACTCTAAAAAATTAGGGGTTCAACAAGGGTTCTTCTAAGCTCCTCAAAGTTCTTCGAAGAACCTTAGGGTACTTGGCACTGAAAATGGCCTCCAAAGGGTTCTTCCAAGAACCCCATTGGAGGTGGGGTTCATCGAGGAACCTCTTCAGTTGGTGGGGGTTCTTGCAGGAACCCAACTGCCCAATTCAAGCATTTAAATTTGAAAGCACATTAGGTGCAGGCACTTAATTGAAAAATGTAAAGATCTCCTCAATTTAAGGTAAGGTTTGTCCCTTATATGATTTAAATTGATATTGTTTTATGATGATACCATCTATCTTTTTATATTTGTGCAAATCTTTCTAAAACAGAAAATGGACACAATCCAATGGATATCAATCAACAAAGAGGTAAGAATACATTGGGGAGAACAAGTATTTGATACACTGCCGATTTTGCAGGTTTTCCTACTTACAAAGCATGGGTACACTTCAACTGTGAGAGACGGAATCTAAAACAAAAATCCAGAAAATCACATTGTATGATTTTTAAGTAATTAATTTGCATTTTATTGCATGACATAAGTATTTGATCACCTACCAACCAGTAAGAATTCCGGCTCTCACAGACCTGTTAGTTTTTCTTTAAGAAGCCCTCCTGTTCTCCACTCATTACCTGTTTTAACTGCACCTGTTTGAACTCGTTACCTGTATAAAAGACACCTGTCCACACACTCAATCAAACAGACTCCAACCTCTCCACAATGGCCAAGACCAGAGAGCTGTGTAAGGACATCAGGGATAAAGTTGTAGACCTGCACAAGGCTGGGATGGGCTACAGGACAATAGGCAAGCAGCTTGGTGAGAATGCAACAACTGTTGGCGCAATTATTAGAAAATGGAAGAAGTTCAAGATGACGGTCAATCACCCTCGGTCTGGGGCTCCATGCAAGATCTCACCTCGTGGGGCATCAATGATCATGAGGAAGGTGAGGGATCAGCCCAGAACTACACAGCAGGACCTGGTCAATGACCTGAAGAGTGCTGGGACCACAGTCTCAAAGAAAACCATTAGTAACACACTACGCCGTCATGGATTAAAATCCTGCAGCGCACGCAAGGTCCCCCTGCTCAAGCCAGCGCATGTCCAGGCCCATCTGAAGTTTGCCAATGACCATCTGGATGATCCAGAGGAGGAATGGGAGAAGGTCATGTGGTCTGATGAGACAAAATAGAGCTTTTGGTCTAAACTCCACTCGCCGTGTTTGGATGAAGAAGAAGGATGAGTACAACCCCAAGAACACCATCCCAACCGTGAAGCATGGAGGTGGAATCATCATTCTTTTGGGATGCTTTTCTGCAAAGGGGACAGGACGACTGCACCGTATTGAGGGGAGGATGGATGGGGCCATGTATCGCGAGATCTTGGCCAACAACTTCCTTCCCTCAGTAAGAGCATTGAAGATAGGTCGTGGCTGGGTCTTCCTGCATGACAACGACCCGAAACACACAGCCAGGGCAACTAAGGAGTGGCTCCGTAAGAAGCATCTCAAGATCCTGGAGTGGCCTAGCCAGTCTCCAGACCTGAACCCAATAGAAAATCTTTGGAGGGAGCTGAAAGTCGGTATTGCCCAGCAACAGCCCCGAAACCTGAAGGATCTGGAGAAGGTATGGAGGGGTGGGCCAAAATCCCTGCTGCAGTGTTTGCAAACCTGGTCAAGACCTACAGGAAACGTATGATCTCTGTAATTGCAAACAAAGGTTAAGTTCTGCTTTTCTGATGTATCAAATACTTATGTCATGCCATAAAATGCAAATGAATTACTTAAAAATCGTACAATGTGATTTTCTGGATTTTTTTCTCACAGTTGAAGTGTACCTATGATAAAAATTACAGACCTCTACATGCTTTGTAAGTAGGAAAACCTGCAAAATCGGCAGTGTATCAAATACTTGTTCTCCCCACTGTATGTATGCTATAAGAATATGTTGAAGGCTAGCTGTATTGGGTGCAGATGACTGAACTGCTCACTTTTGTGTCTGTCTGCAGGTATACAGATGAGGAGACATACAAAGGTATGTCAATTGGTATTGGTATGTTATGCAGATCACATGTACCATCCTCCTCCCTTACCTCTTCAATGAAAATCCCATAGGCCTCTACATTATGGACAAGATATGTGTATGAAAACCATTATCAAAACTGTTTTTTCATTCACATTTACCACAAAAACCAAAGTATGAATACTGTCGTGTGCATGTTTTGTTAAACATCTGTATAATTAAATTTTTTGGATTCACAGACTTAACCCTCCCTACACCTCTGATGAATATAACAGGAAACCTGTTCGATCACCTTGTACTGCAAAATCATTCTGGCTATGGATACAGAGAACATCAATGCATTAACATCAACACCCCAGAGGATATACCCATTGGACTTGGGGCTCTGGTGGGAGTTTACCTCATATTAGTATTTTTTTTATTCTGCTTTGCCACTAAAATCACAATAAACACTAACAAACTAAAATATAGTGTTATTATTGTGGTATTATTATTATTAATAATAATAATAATAATAACAATAATAGGGGAGGGGGGGGGGTAGTTAAAACATTTACCCCAAAAGGTTATTCAAAAGGTTCTTTGAGGATCCATTAAAAGGAATGATTTGAAGTACGCTTTTAAAGGGTTCTTCAAATAACTTATAGGGGTTCCCCCACAGTTTCAATTTGAAGAACCCCTAAAGGATACTCCAGGAACCTTTTCTTTTTAGAGTGTATATACACTGAGTATGACAAAGATTGGAAAAACCTTCCTAATATTGAATTTCATCCCCCCAATTTGCCCACAGAACAGCCTCAATTCGTCAGGGCATGGACTCTACAAGGTGAAAAGCATTCCACAGGGATGCTGACCCATGTTGACTCCATTGCTTCCCACAGTTGTGTCAAGTTGGCTGGATGTCCTTTCAGTGGTGGACCATTCTTGATACACACGGGAAACTGTTGATTGTGAAAAACCCAGCAGCGTTGCAGTTCTTCACACAAACCGGTACACCTGGCACCTACTACCATACCCTGTTCAAAGGCACTTCTATCTTTGTCTTCTCTCAGAAGTCCAGAAAGCACAGCCTGGTCTCTACTTCAGTAGCTTTTGGATCTAAAACCCAAGTGGGGGTTTGGATACAGAACGTAATGCTCCCCCATGAGAAGAACTAGCCAGGTGAAACTATTAGAGAATGAGCCAGTTGGCTTCTTCAGTAGAATTCCTGGTCCTGTCTGAAAGACACCTGCTGTTACCGTTATTAGTTTTATTTTCTTCTACATTTTCTCTTTCTGGATCGAGCTGTTCACTCATTCCCTTTACTGTGCCACCAAAAAACAGAGCGAGGGAGAGGGAACTGCAGTTGGTCCACATTTTAAAACCCTCTCTAGACATTTGAGCCATTATTCAGAGTTTCCTCAGAACTCCCCATGGAGCTCTGCAGTGTGTGTGAACCCACATCCCAAAAAATACTATAGGATACTATGGTATATATACAATGGTATTCACAGAAAAGCTTTTGAGTACTTTACTGTAGTATTCACTGTAGTGTTTTTGTGTACTTTACTGTAGTATTCACTGTAGTATACAGTGCCTTGTAAAGGTATTCATCACCCTTGGCATTTTTCCTATTTTGTTGCTTTACAACCTGTAATTTAAATGGATTTTTATTTGGATTTCATGTAATGGACATACACAAAATAGTCCAAATTGGTGAAGTGAAATGAAAACAATAACTTGTTTCAAGAAATTCTGAAAAATAAATAACGGAAAAGTGGTGCGTGCATATGTATTCATCCCCTTGGCTATGAAGCCCCTAAATAAGATCTGGTGCAACCAATTACCTTCAGAAGTCACATTAGTTAAATCAAGTCCACCTGTGTGCAATTTAAGCGTCACAGGATCTCAATATATATACACCTGTTCTGAAAGGCCCCAGAGTCTGCAACACCACTAAGCAAGGGGCACCACCAAGCAAGCGGCACCATGAAGACCAAGGAGCTCTCCAAACAGGTCAGGGACAAAGTGGTGGAGAAGAACAGATCAGGGTTGGGTTATAAAAAAATATCAGAAACTTTGAACATCCCACGGAGCACCATTAAATCCATTCTTAAAAAATGGAAAGAATATGGCACAACAACAAACCTGCCAAGAGAGGGCTGTCCACTAAAACTCACGGACCAGGCAAGGAGGGCATTAATCAGAGAGGCAACAAAGACACCAAAGATAACCCTGAAAGAGCTGCAAAGCTCCACAGCGGAGATTGGAGTATCTGTCCATAGGACCACTTTAAGCCATACACTCCACAGAGCTGGGCTTTACGGAAGAGTGGCCAGAAAAAAGCCATTGCTTAAAGAAAAAAATAAGCAAACACGTTTGGTGTTCGCTAAAAGGCATGTGGGAGAGTCTCCAAAAATATGGAAGAAGGTACTCTGGTCAGTGTAGACTTAAATTGAGCTTTTTGGCCATCAAGGAAGACGCTATGTCTGGCGCAAACTCAACACCTCTCATCACCCCGAGAACACCATCCCCACAGTGAAGCATGGTGGTGGCAGCATCATGCTGTGGGGATGTTTTTCATCGGCAGGGACTGGGAAACTGGTCAGAATTGAAGGAATGATTGATGGCGCTAAATACAGGGAAATTCTTGAGGGAAACATGTTTCAGTCTTCCAGAGATTTGAGACTGGGACGGAGGTTCACCTTCCAGCAGGACAATGACCCTAAGCATACTGCTAAAGCAACACTTGAGTGGTTTAAGGGGAAACATTTAAATGTCTTGGAATGGCCTAGTCAAAGCCCAGACCTCAATCCAATTGAGAATCTGTGGTATGACTTAAAGATTGCTGTACAGCAGTGGAACCCATCCAACTTGAAGGAGCTGGAGCTGTTTTGCCTTCAAGAATGGGCAAAAATCCCAGTGGCTAGATGTGCCAAGCTTCTAGAGACATACCCCAAGAGACTTGCGGCTGTAATTGCTGCAAAAGGTGGCTCTACAAAGTATTGACTTTGGGGGGGGGGGTGAATAGTTATGCACGCTCAAGTTCTGTTTTTTTTGTCTTATTTCTTGTTTGTTTCACAATAAAAAATAGTTTGCATCTTCAAAGTGGTATGCATGTTGTGTAAATCAAATTGTACAAACTCCAGGTTGTAAGGCAACAAAATAGGAAAAATGCCAAGGGGGGTGATTACTTTCACAAGCCACTGTGCTGTAGTATTTACAGTTAACTAGTAAAATAACTGTAGTATATACTATAGTAATGAATGTATTGTGTTTGCAGATTGTAGTATACTGTATTATTTACTTTAGTGTTTTTGCTGACTGTACTATACTGTAGCATTTACTGGAGTGTTTTTGCGTACTGTAATATATTGTAGTATTTACTGTAGTGTTTTTGCGGACATTTCTGTAGTATTTACTATAGTCTTTTTGTTTTATTATCTTTGACATAGAAACCTACTGGAGAAATACTAAAATAAAAACAATTATATAAGGTGTTGCTTTATTTGTTTTTTGAAACCAGGTTTGCTGTTCACTTGCGCTATATAAGATGGGAGTTCCATGCACTCATGGCTCTGTATAATACTGTACATTTCCTTGAATTTGTTCTGGACCTGGGGACTGTGAAAAGATCCCTGGTGGCATGTCTGGTGGGGTAAGTCTGTGATTCAGTGCCGTGTGTAAGTTGACTATGCAAACAATTTGGAATTTCCAACACATTAATGTTTCTTGTAAAAACAAGAAGTGACGCAGTCAGTCTTTCCTCAACTCTTAGCCAAGAGAGACTGGCATGCATAGTATTAATATCAGCCCTCTGATTACAATGAAGAGCAAGATGTGACACTCTGTTCTGGGCCAGCTGCAGCTTAACTAGGTCTTTCTTTGCAGCACTTGACCATATGACTGGACAATAATCAAGATAAGATAAAACTAGAGCCTGCAGGACTTGATTTGTGGAGTGTAGTGTCAAAAAAGCGCAGTATCTCTTTATTACGGACAGACCTCTCCCCATCTTTACAACCAGTGAATCTATATGTTTTGACCATGACATAAATTTGGCATGTAGGTTTCTCACTTATCGGTGGCACAATTTGGAGGAGGGGAATGGGTATATGCAAATTAAATACGGTAGTGTTTTTTAACTAAAGTAAATACTAAGTACTACACATGAAAGAGGGATACTAACAGTGTGTAGTATAGTATTCTACAGTTTACTACAGAATTATATAGTAAGTACTGTAGTATTCTACAGTAAACAAGTATTTTTTCATGTGGGTAGGAGAGAACGAGAGAGTGAGGAAAAAAGAGAGAGAGAAAGAGAGAGGGAGGGATGGAGAGAGGGAGGAGGAGAGGGCGATGGAGGGAGAGAGGGAGAGAGAGAGATACAGAGAGAGAGCGCAGGAGAGAGAGAGAAAAAGAGAGAAAGAGTACCTGTGAGTGTGCCAGATTCTTGACTGGTAATGACTGATGATGATGCTGGCTGATATTACTCATCCTATACCCTCCTCCTCCACCATCCACCCTCCAGACCCCATAGCTCACAAATGACCCCATGGTCAAGGAACTCACACTTTCCACACATCACCCATGGGGTTTCCTAGAAGCGTGACTAATAATACAGAGGCCTGGGGTTCACGTCCTGGAGCGCCATTAAAAACCACTGCATTTTTAAAGGCTGAAATGTTTACTGATGGTTCAGTGGATGAAGGGAAAACTATGTCATCCATGGGTGGAAATGTATTTATGTTTAACCATTGGCATGTTCTCTTCACCGGCGACTCACAGTAAGAATGTTGAATGTGATTTCAACGTCTTTAAGTGAACCGTTTTTTCTAAGAATGTTCATATTCAATCAATTATTATATTCTTGAGTATATGATGTTATATAATGCCGGAATAATCCAAATGTTCAGCTAATCTTACACTCGTAGAAAAAAAGGTTCGAAAAGGGTTTTTCGTCTGTTCCCATAGGATAACCTGTTTTGGTTCCATGTAGAACCCTTTTTGTTTCTATGTAGAACCCTCTGTGGAAAGGGATGTACATGAAACCCAAAAGGGTCCTAGCTTGAACCAAAAAGTGTTCTTCAAATGGTTCTCTTAAGGCAACAGACGAAGAACCCTTGTAGGTTGTACATATCACTTTTTTTTCTAAGAGTGTAGGGGTCCTTGTTATAGAAGTGGTTTAGTGAACCATTAGCTCAGTGGGCTAACACAGTCGTGTTGTGCTCAGGAGACCCAGGTTCGAACCCATACATTGTAGAATAATAGTGAAGACATCAAAACTATGAAATAACACATATGGAATCATGTAGTAAAAAAAGTGTTTGTCACGTTCGTTGAAGGACGGTTCAGACCAAGGCGCAGCGTGAAATGCATACATGTTTATTAATCAAAATAAACACACGGACAAAAACAACAAAACAACGTAACGTGAAGTCCTCAGGCTAAACACAATACAAGCCCCTACACCAGGGTTCTTCAATTCCGGTCCAGGAGGGCCGAAACACTTCTGTTTTTTATTTCTACCTGGTAGTTAATTGCACTCACCTGGTGTCACAGGTCTGAATTAGCCCCTGATTAGAAGGAGAGGATGAAAAACAGAGGTGTTTCGGCCCTCCAGGACCGGAATTGAAGAACCCTGCTCTACACGGAACAAGATCCCACAACTAATGATTGCCAATAGGCTGCCTAAGTATGATCCCCAATCAGAGACAACGAGCGACAGCTGTCTCTGATTGGGAATCACACCCGGCCAAACATAGAAATACAACACCTAGAACGTAAACATAGAAATAACAACATAGAACTCCACACCCTGACTCAACATACTAGAGTCCCATAAGTCAGGGCGTGACAGTGTTAAACAAATCAAAATATATTTTATATTTGAGTTTCTTCAAATAGTCATCCTTTGCCTTGATGACAGCTTTGCACAGTCTTGGCATTCTCTCAACCAGCTTCACCTGGAATGCTTTTCCAGCAGTCTTGAAGGAGTTCCCACACATGCTGAGCACTTGTTGGCTGCTTTTCCTTCACTCTGCCAATCCGACTCATCCCAAACCATCTCAATTGGGTTGAGGTCGGGGGATTGTGGAGGCCAGGTCATCTGATGCAGCACTCCATCACTCTCCTTCTTGGTAAAATAGCCCTTACACAGCCTGGAGGTGTGTTGGGTCATTGTCCTGTTGAAAAACAAATGATATTCCCACTAAGCCCAAACCAGATGGGATGGCGTATCGCTGCAGAATGCTGTGGTAGCCATGCTGGTTAAGTGTGCCTTGAATTCTAAATAATCACAGACAGTGTCACCAGCAAAGCACCCCCACACCATAACACAACTTGCTTTACGGTGGGAACTACACATGCGGAGATCATCCGTTCACCCACACCGAGTCTCACAAAGAAATGGCGATTGGAACCAAAAATCTCCAATTTGGACTCCAGACCAAAGGACACATTTCCACCTGTCTAATGTCCATTGCTCATGTTTCTTGGCCCAAGCAGGTCTCTTCTTATTATTGGTGTCCTTTAGTAGTGGTTTCTTTGCAGCAATTCAACCATGAAGGCCTGATTCACACAGTCCCCTCTGAACAGTTGATGTTGAGATGTGTCTGTGACTTGAACTCTGTGAAGCATTTATTTGGGCTGCAATTTCTAAGGCTGGTAACTCTAATGAACTTATCCTCTGCAGCAGAGGTAACTCTGGGTCTTCCATTCCTGTGGCGGTCCTCATGAGAGCCAGTTTCATCATAGCGTTTGATGGTTTTTGCGACTGCACTTGAAGAAACTTTCAAAATTCTTGAAATGTTCCGTATTGACTGACCTTCATGTCTTAAAGTAATGATGGACTGTCGTTTCTCTTTGCTTATTTGAGCTGTTCTTGCCATAATATGGACTTGGTCTTTTACCAAATAGGGCTATCTTCTATCTTCTGTACCTTGTCACAACACAACTGATTGGCTCAAACGCATTAAGAAGGAAAGAAATTCCACAAATTAACTTTTAAGAAGGCACACCTGTTAATTGAAATGCATTCCAGGTGACTACAATGTAAAAAATAATAAAAATAAAGAAAAACCCTTGAATGAGTAGGTGTGTCCAAACTTTTGACTGGTACTGTACATCCCTTCAGCTCTGTATCTGACCATCTGAATACAGTGTGTTGCGTCGTGCCAACATAAAACTACATCAAATTGGCCACAAAATAATTATGTCATCTTGCTTAAAGCACTTCGGTCATTATTTCGCTCCCTTTTTCTGTGAAAACTTGACATTACAAACACAGACTGCCTGCCATGGTAGCTTTAACAACATTCTGGGTGTACATTTTCCATGCGTTGCGTAGCTTAATAGCTAACAGCCAGCAAGCAGCAGCTCCCTGTCGAAATGAGGACCCCCTTCTCCTCCCTCCATTCCTCCCTTTTTCCCTTACCCCTTCCTCCCTCTCTCAATCTCCCTCTCAGGCCCTCACAGTCTCTCTCTATCTCTTTCTCTCACTCTCTACATCTTTCTCTACATCTTGTCCCCTTCCTTCCTTCCTTCCTTCCTTCCTTCCTTCCTTCCTTCCTTCCTTCCTTCCTTCCTTCCTTCCTTCCTTCCTTCCTTCCTTCCTTCCTTCCTTCCTTCCTTCCTTCCTTCCTTCCTTCCTTCCGTCCTTCCTTCCTTCCTTCTTTCCTTCCTTCCTTCCTTCCTTCCTTCCTTCCTTCTTTCCTCCCTTCCTTCCTGCCTTCCTTCCTTCCCTCCCTCCCTGCCTCAGTATCCCTTTCCCCTCACCGCCAGTTTTCTTATAATTTTCGGGAGATTCTGTAAAGTGCTACCTCACCCTTTCTATAAATCCCTAATTTAACAGGGTTATGCTTCACATGTGAGTCTCTCCTGAATGTTTCCACCAACCAAAGTGCATTTTTACAGGAACATTCTATGCATTTTAGTCCTGGTACAGTGCAGTAATGCTGTAAAATAAATGTTAATTTAGTTGTTTTTGTCTCTTTTGCTAGAGTTAAATAGAGTTCAATCATACAGTTATTTGAAATAAGTGTGCCAATCCAGCCTCTTTCTTCTAGCCCCCACGGTCTGCGTTCCATTGACCTCTTTACCGCATCTATGCCTGTCTTCTGTGCTACTGGCTCAGACTCAAGAAAGATCAGACAGAACATAAATGGTATAAAGTCCAGGTATAAAATCCCCTGTTCTCTCTCTCAAATTTTCTCGTAGTTCAGAATGGAGTAGTGGAATCACACACATCTGCTGGGAACATGGGGTGCCAGCACGAAGAGAGGGGGATGGAAAAGAGAGAGAAAATAAGAAATCAAGGGGAGAGAGAGAGAGATGCGAAGCAACAGGAAAGGCAGAGGATTAGGCAAGGAAAGAAATAGGAAAGGGAGAAATAGAAAGCAAATGATGAATGGATATACACTGAGTATACCAGACATTAGGAACACCTTCCTAATATTGAGTTGCACCCCCCACTTTTTCCTCAGAACAGCCTCAATTCGTCAGGGCATGGACTACAAGGTGTCGAGGCGTTCCATAGGGATGCTGGCCAATGTTGACTCCAATGCTTCCCATAGTTGTGTGGTGGGGCGGCAGGTAGCTTAGTGGTTAAGAGCGTTGTGCCAGTAACCGAAAGGTCGCTGGTTCTAATCCACGAGCCGACTAGGTGAAAAATGTGCCCTTGAGCAAGGCACTTAACCCTAATTGCTCCTGTAAGTCGCTCTGGATAAGAGCGTCTGCTAAATGACATAAATGTAAATGTGGTGGACCATTCTTGATACACACGGGTAACTGTTGAGTGTGAAAAACCCAGCAGCGTTGCAGTCCTTCACACAAACCGGTGCGCCTGGCACCTACTACCTTTCCCCATTCAAAGGCTCTTTTATCTTGCCATTCACCCTCTGAATGGCATACATACACAATCCATGTCTCAATCGTCTCAAGGCTTAAAAATCCTTCTTTAACCTGTTACCCCCCCTTCATCTACACTGATTGAAGTGTATTTAACAAGTGACATCAAGAAAGGGATCATAGCTTTCAGCTGGATTCACCTGGTCAGTCTATGTCATGGAAACAACAGGTGTTCTTAATGTGTTGTATACTCCGTGTACACAGGGGAGGATAAGTAAAGGGAGTGGGGAGAGACAGAGTGAAACCTGACATGGCTTGAAGTCTATCCATCAAATTCAGGTCTAAGTCAGAGATCTAGAGTAAGGCTCATCTGAATTCAGAGCACATGCCCTGAGAGGACAACACGCATCACTGACACACACTTCAAAGAGCAGGGCTCAGGCAAGCCAGGAACAGTCTAGACATACTCTTCCTCTTTCTCTCACTGTAGATATATTTGTTCCAGTGTAGAGAGTGTTCCAGAGTAGAGAGACCCACAGTAGCATCTGTAACTGAGTACTGTCAGTGTCTGCTGTGGTAGGTGGTAAGGTGCAAAGTACTTGAAAAATATGCAATCTCTCAATGTTCTAATCTCTCAACGCTCATCTTAAAGTGCACCAAATTCATGCATTTAGCTGTTGAAATGACTTATTTTTTTGCCGGGGGAGAAGCACCCGGACCCCCCTACTGGCTTTGGGCTAACCCCAAATGTCTTTAAATCTTAGAAACACCCCTGCAAATCATCCCCATATCCTCACATCCCAACCCATTGAAACCCAGGGCCCACAGCACATATGGGCTCCAGCCTGTGCTCTTGGCTCTGACCTGTACCCTGCGCTCTCTCGCTCTCTCTCTCTCTCTTTCTCTCTCTCTCTCTCTCTCTCTCTCTCTCTCTCTCTCTCTCTCTCTCACTCTCTTTCCCTTTCGTCACTCTCCATCTGTCCATTCCTTCCTCCCTTTAACCTCTTTCCTACCTTCAACCTTACTATGTCCTGATATGATTTCTCTCTTCCTGTTGCATGTCTCTAACATCTTTATCTGCTCTTTCTGGTCTAACTCTCCTTCCTTTTAACTCTCTGTTTCAACCTATCCATCTCTCTTTCACTCATTATTTCTTTCCCTTACTCTCTTTCTGCTAGACAATGTGAGGCAAGACACACAGTACGCCGGCCCTTCCACTGACTAGCACAAACACAAGCCAGTCTTCCCACTCTTTCCCCATCTATGACTCTATTAGCTTATCTATGTCAAGGTGTTACTTATCGGCTCTACTTAAAACAGCCCCCTTCAACAGAATACCATGGTTTTATGGTGGGTTGTGTTTGTCATGAGTCCCGACATGGGTTCAAATAGTATTTGTTATCTTTTAAATACAGTAGCTGTACTTAATTGAGCTTGACTGGTGCAATGGAACCAATTTAATAGTCTTAAAAGTGTAAACCCCGCCCATCTGGCACTCCAGGCAGACTAAATCAAACACTCAAAGTATTTGAAAGGAAACCAATACTATTTTAACCCATGTTTGAATGAGTCACGTATGAGTACAACCCCCTTACACACGACTGGGAACTCTGACTCTTCAGTCAGAGTTGGGGAAGAGGAGAGACTAGAATATTCTCTCTCTCTCTCTCACTCTCTAACCTGTGGTCATCTGCATACATAATATATTGGCTTTCCCCCTCTGTCTTAATACAGATTCCATGGCAGCTTTATACCATTTGGTTTTTCCAACTCTAACTCTTCCATCTTCCCAAAACCCCTCCCCCTGCACATGCAAAAACACACACACACACACACACAGAGAGAGAGACACATAGAATAACACCCTCCCACCCCCACCACCCTTTTCCGACTATGCATTCACCATAAAACATCTGGATTTAAAGTGCAAGCCGGTACATACCAAATGACTCTCCTCTTTTTTGCCGTGCTATGAGAAGAGATGTGGAAACCCAAGGTGTGTGTATGTCTGTGCATGTGTGTGTATGTTGAATCTACATGTGTGTGCAGTATGTGTGCGTCTGTGAGATTATCCAAATGTATGTGAGCCTGTGTGTGTGTGTGCTTTTGTTCACATCAGATTGAATCTAGCACAGGGCTGTAAGTAATGCCACTCTACATTGTGTGTTCCAGAGTGTTTAGCCAGACTAATCAGTGTCTTGGCTGTGTGCTGCCATGTTAACAGTTTCCATAAGGCTGCTGCCAAACCTTAATAAGATGTTTGCAATGCATCACATCAGATGGAAAGAGTATTTCACTGGGATAAACGGGAAGATTACGCTATAGAGAGGGGGAGGGTTGGTGTGGGAATGTGTCTGTGTGTGCGTGCGCGCGCGCGTGTTCATGCTTAATGACTATTCTTAACTATGAATTTATTAAATAACAATGGATATCAAGCAGTCATCCAACTTTAAATGAGCAACGACTTCAAAGGCTTTGTGACGCCTTCGTAAACCCTTCATAAGGCCTTCATAGATGCATCACAAATCATTTCATTGAACATTCCCATTGGGTTCAGTAGAGCTCTTAGAAGCATTGTGAGCCATCTAGGAGAGTGGTTAAGGTTAACAGTGAAGGTCACAGGAGGCTGGGGAGGGGAGGACAGCTCATAATAATGGTTGGAATGGAGTAAATGGAATGGTATCAAACACATGGAAACCATGGAAACCATGTGTGATGTGTTTCATGCCATTCCATTGATTCCGTTCCTACCATTACTATGAGCTGTCCTCCCCAATTAAGGTGCCACCAGCCACCTGTGAGTGGGGTAATCCAGCTGACTCTGTAGCTCTGTTCTGTTCTGTTTTCCCATAACTGTTAATGGTGCAACCAGCTCCAATAGCGCTCCCATTGTAACAGACCAGACAGAGGAGTTGGAACTCTGAGTCAGTCAGTGGGGATACAATACGTGTCCCTCTTCCACTCCACTCTGTCTGGAGAACTTCCTTCCAATTCCCTCTGTACAGAACCATCAATTCTAAGCCAACGGTAGGACCAGCAGCCCTGAGAGAGAGAGAGAGAGAGAGAGAGAGAGAGAGAGAGAGAGAGAGAGAGAGAGAGAGAGAGAGAGAGAGAGAGAGAGAGAGAGAACTACAGGACAAAATACAAACCCTCCAACCCAAAAAGTCCTGTGGTGTTGATGGTATCCTCAATGAAATGATAAAATATACAGACCACAAATTTCAATTAGCTATACTTAAACTCTTTAACATCATCCTTAGCTCTGGCATTTTCGCCAATATTTGGAACCAAGGACTGATCACCCCAATCCACAAAAGTGGAGACAAATTTGACCCCAATAACTACCGTGGGATATGCGTCAACAGCAACCTTGGGAAAATCCTCTGCATTATCATTAACAGCAGACTAGTTCATTTCCTCAGTGAAAACAATGTACTGAGCAAATTTCAAATTGGCTTTTTACCAAATTACCGTACGACAGACCACGTATTCACCCTGCACACCCTAATTGACAAACAAACAAACCAAAAAAAGTCAAAGTCTTCTCATGCTTTGTTGATTTCAAAAAAGCTTTTGACTCAATTTGGCATGAGGGTCTGCTATACAAATTGATGGAAAGTGGGGTTGGGAGAAAAACATACGACATTATAAAATCCATGTACACAAACAACAAGTGTGCGGGTAAAATTGGCAAAAAACACACACATTTCTTTCCACAGGGTCGTGGGGTGAGACAGGGATGCAGTTTAAGTCCCACCCTCTTCAACATATATACAGTGGGGAGAACAAGTATTTGATACACTGCCGATTTTGCAGGTTTTCCTACTTACAAAGCATGTAGAGGTCTGTAATTTTTATCATAGGTACACTTCAACTGTGAGAGACGGAATCTAAAACAAAAAATGCAGAAAGTCACATTGTATGATTTTTAAGTAATTAATTTGCATTTTATTGCATGACATAAGCATTTGATCACCTACCAACCAGTAAGAATTCAGTCTCTCACAGACCTGTTAGTTTTTCTTTGAGAAGCCCTCCTGTTCTCCACTCATTACCTGTATTAACTGCACCTGTTTGAACTCGTTACCTGTATAAAAGACACCTGTCCACACACTCAATCAAACAGACTCCAACCTCTCCACAATGGCCAAGACCAGAGAGCTGTGTAAGGACATCAGGGATAAAATTGTAGACCTGCACAAGGCTGGGATGGGCTACAGGACAATAGGCAAGCAGCTTAGTGAGAAGGCAACAACTGTTGGCGCAGTTATTAGAAAATGGAAGAAGTTCAAGATGACGGTCAATCACCCTCGGTCTGGGGCTCCATGCAAGATCTCACCTCGTGGGGCATCAATGATCATGAGGAAGGTGAGGGATCAGCCCAGAACTACACGGCAGGACCTGGTCAATGACTTGAAGAGAGCTGGGACCACAGTCTCAAAGAAAACCATTAGTAACACATTACGCCGTCATGGATTAAAATCCTGCAGCGCACGCAAGGTCCCCCTTCTCAAGCCAGCACATGTCCAGGCCCATCTGAAGTTTGCCAATGACCATCTGGATGATCCAGAGGAGGAATGGGAGAAGGTCATGTGGTCTGATGAGACAAAAATAGAGCTTTTTGGTCTAAACTCCACTCGCCGTGTTTGGAGGAAGAAGAAGGATGAGTACAACCCCAAGAACACCATCCCAACCGTGAAGCATGGAGGTGGAAACATCATTCTTTGGGGATGCTTTTCTGCAAAGGGGACAGGACGACTGCACCGTATTGAGGGGAGGATGGATGGGGCCATGTATCGCGAGATCTTGGCCAACAACCTCCTTCCCTCAGTAAGAGCATTGAAGATGGGTCGTGGCTGGGTCTTCCAGCATGACAACGACCCGGAAACACACAGCCAGGGCAACGAAGGAGTGGCTCCGTAAGAAGCATCTCAAGGTCCTGGAGTGGCCTAGCCAGTCTCCAGACCTGAACCCAATAGAAAATCTTTGGAGGGAGCTGAAAGTCCGTATTGCCCAGCGACAGCCCCGAAACCTGAAGGATCTGGAGAAGGTCTGTATGGAGGAGTGGGCCAAAATCCCTGCTGCAGTGTGTGCAAACCTGGTCAAGACCTACAGGAAACATATGATCTCTGTAATTGCAAACAAAGGTTTCTGTACCAAATATTAAGTTCTGCTTTTCTGATGTATCAAATACTTATGTCATGCAATAAAATGCAAATTAATTACTTAAAAATCATACAATGTGATTTTCTGGATTTTTGTTTTAGGTTCAGTCTCTCACAGTTGAAGTGTACCTATGATAAAAATTACAGACCTCTACATGCTTTGTAAGTAGGAAAACCTGCAAAATCGGCAGCGTATCAAATACTTGTTCTCCCCACTGTATCAACGAATTGGCGAGGGCACTAGAACAGTCTGCAGCACCCGGCCTCACCCTACTAGAATCTGAAGTCAAATGTCTTCTGTTTGCTGATGATCTGGTGCTTCTGTCACCAACCAAGGAGGGCCTACAGCAGCACCAATATCTTCTGCACAGATTCTGTCAGACCTGGGCCCTGACAGTAAATCTCAGTACGACAAAAATAATGGTGTTCCAAAAAAGGTCCAGTTGCCAGGACCACAAATACAAATTCCATCTAGACACCGTTGCCCTAGAGCACACTAAAAACAATACATACCTCGGCCTAAACATCAGCGCCAAAGGTAACTTCCACAAAGCTGTGAACGATCTGAGAGACAAGGCAAGAAGGGCCTTCTATGCCATCAAAAGGAACATAACATTTGACATACCAATTAGGATCTGGCTAAAAATACTTGAATCAGTTATAGAACCCATTGCCCTTTATGGTTGTGAGGTCTGGGGTCCGCTCACCAACCAAGAATTCACAAAATGGGACAAACACCAAATTGAGACTCTGCATGCAGAATTCTGCAAAAACATCCTCCGTGTACAACGTAAAACACCAAATAATGCATGCAGAGCAGAATTAGGCCAATACCCGCTAATTATCAAAATCCAGAAAAGAGCCGTTAAATTCTATAACCACTTAAAAGGAAGCGATTCCCAAACCTTCCATAAAAAAGCCATCACCTACAGAGAGATGAACTTGGAGAAGAGTCCCCTAAGTAAGCTGGTCCTGGGGCTCTGTTCACAAACACAAACAGACCCCACACAGCCCCAGGACAACAACAACAACCACTCAATTAGACCCAACCAAATCATGAGAAAGCAAAAAGAGAATTACTTGAGAATTACGTAGGCAGACCTGGCTCTCAAGAGAAGACAGGCTATGTGCACACTGCCCACGAAATGAGGTGGAAACTGAGCTGCACTTCCTAACCCCCTGCCAAATGTATGACCATATTAGAGACACATATTTCCCTCAGATTACAGCGATCCACAAAGAATTCGAAAACAAACCCAATTTTGATAAACTCCCTTATCTACTGGGTGAAAAACCACAGTGTGCCATCACAGCAGCAATATTTGTGACCTGTTGCCACAAGAAAAGGGCAACCAGTGAAGAACAAACACCATTGTAAATACAACCCATATTTATGTTTATTTATTTTCCCATTTGTACTTTAACTATTTGCACATTGTTACAACACTGTATATATACATAATATGACATTTGAAATGTCTATATTCTTTTGAAACTTCTGAGTGTAATGTTTACTGTTAATATTTGTTTATTTCACTTTTGTTTACTATCTACTTCACTTGCTTTGGCAATGTTAACATATGTTTCCCATGCCAATAAAGCCCTTAAATTGAATTGAGAGAGAGAGAGAGAGAGAGAGAGAGAGAGAGAGAGAGAGAGAGAGAGAGAGAGAGAGAGAGAGAGAGAGAGAGAGAGAGAGAGATGGTATGAATGCCATTAAGTGGTGTAACTGTTTAACCCAGACAGTCCTGTCAAACATTCCTACTGTCCAAAGTATTGGATAAAGTTATGCAGTCAGGATTTGGGCTCACACATTAATTAAGGTCTTGCTGGAGATTTTGGTGTGTAGGTAGCTTAGGGCCTATCAGCGGCCACATTCCTGCTCATATCACACACACACACACACACACACACACACACACACAGCCAGTAGCACCAGTCTCAAACATGCTAAGTATTTCCCTCAGAGCCAGGGCCCGGAGGATGGATCCATTTGTCCAGGTTCTCCTCCTTCTTTAACACTCACACACATGCACACGCACGCACGCACACACAGACACACACACTCACACGCGCACATGCACATACACACACACCCTCCCAGTGCCGAGTGAAAGAAACAAGAAAATGGATAATGGTGCTGGGTCCTGTAATGGATAATGGTGCTGGGTGCTGTAATGGTTAATGGTGATGGGTACTGTAATGGAAAATGCTGCTGGCGACTGCAATGGACAATGGATAATGGTGCTGGGTATGGTGATAGATAATGTGGATAATGGAGCTGAGTCCAGTAAAGGATAATGGTGGTGGGGATTGTGATGGATAATGGTGCTGAGCGCTGTAATGGTGTTTGGTACTATAATGGGTAATGGTTCTGGGTAGAGTAATGGATAATGGCACTTCGATAATGGTGCTTGCAACTGTAATGGACAATAGTGTTGGGTACTGTAATGGATAATGCTGCTGGATACAGTAATGGATAATCGTGCTGGGTGTGGAATGGTGTTTACTGTAATGGATAATGGTGTGGGTACCGCAACTGATAATGGTGCTAGTACTGTAATGGATCATGGTTTTGGATACTGTAATGAATAATGGTGTTGGGTATGTAATGGATAATGGTGCTGGATAATGCAATGGATAATAGTGCTGGGTGATGTAACTGATAATTGGGCTGTTACTATAATGGATAATGGTGTTGGGTATGTAATGGTGCGGGTGATGTAATGGATAATGGTGCTGGGTAATGTGATGAATAATGGTGTTGAGTACTACACTGGATAATGGCGCAGGGTAGTGTAATGGATAATGGTTCTGGTTACTGTAATGCAATGGATAATGGTGCTGTGTACTGTAACGCCATGGATAATGGTGCTGGTACAGTAATGGATAATGATGCTGGGTCCTGTAATGGAAAATGGTGCTGGGTTCTGTAATGGATAACAGTGTTAGGTACTTTAATGGATAATGATGTTGGGTACTGTAATGGATAATGGTGTTGGGTTATGTGATGGAAATAGTGCTGGGCTCTGTTATGGTGTCGGGTTCTGTACTGGATAATGGTGCTGTGATCTGTTATGGTATTGGACACTGTAATGGATAAAGGTGCTGGGTTCTGTAATGGATAATGGTGTTGGGTAGTGTAATGGATAATGGTGTTGGGTACCGTAATTGATAATGGTACTGGGTCCTGTAATGGATAATGATGCTGGGTATGGTAATGGTGTTGGGTACTGTAATGGATAATGGTTTTGGGTAATGTAATGGATAATGGTGCTGGGTGCTGTAATGGTTAATGGAGATGGGTCTGTAATGGATAATGGTATTGGGTCCTGTAATGGATAATGCTGCTGGGGACCGCAATGGACAATGGATAATGGTGCTGGGTACTGTGATAGATAATGGTGTTTGAAACTGTAATGGATAATGATGCGGGGTCCTGTAAAGTATAATGGTGTTGGTACTGTAATGGATAATGGTGCTGGGTCCAGTAAAGGATAATGGTGTTGGGATGGATAATGGTGCTGTAATGGTGTTTGGTACTTTAATGGGTAATGGTTCTGGGTAGTGTAATGGATAATGGTGCTTGTTACTGTAATGGTGTTGGGTATTGTAATGGATAATGGTGCTGGATACTGTAATGGATAATGTCACTGGGTCCTGTAATGAATTATGGTGCTGGATCCTGAAATTGATAATGGTACTGGTACTTTAATGGATAATGGTTCTGGGTCCTGTAATGGATAAGGGTGCTGGGTTCTGTCATGGATAATGGTGCCATGTAATGTAATGGCTAATGGTGTTTGAAACGGAAATGGATAATGCTGCTGGGTTCTGTAATGGATAACGGGGCTGGATGCCACAATGGATAATGGTGCCATGTACTGTAATGGATAATGGTGTTTGCAACTGTAATGGATAATGTTGTTGTGTACTGTAATGGACAATGCTGCTGTATACAGTAATGGATAATGGTGCTGGGTGCGGAATGGTGTTGTTTACTGTAATGGATAATGGTGGTGGATACTATAATGGATAATGGTGATGTAACGTAACTGATAATGGTGCTAGTACGGTAATGGATAATGGTTTTGGGTACTGTAATGGATAATGGTGCTGGATATTGTAATGGATAATAGTGCTGGGTGCTGTAACTGATAATGGGGCTGCTACTGTAATGGATAATGGTGCTGGATATTGTAATGGTAATAGTGCTGGGTGCTGTAACTGATAATGGATCTGCTACTGTAATGGATAATGGTGTTGGGTACTGTAATGGTGCTGGGTACTGTAATGGATAATGGTGCTGGGTAATGTGATGAATAATGGTGTTGAGTACTATACTGGATAATGGTTCTGGTTACTGTAATGTAATGGATAATGGTGGCGGGTACTGTAATGGATAATGGTGGTGGGTACTGTAATGGATAATGGTGGTGGGTACTGTAATGGATAATGTTGCTGGGTACTGTAATGGATACATCAAATCAAATCACATTTTATTGGCCACATACATTTATTTAGCAGATATTATTGCGGGTGTAGTGAAAGGCTTGTGTTCCTAGCTCCAACGGTGCAGTAGTATCTAACAATTCACAACAATACACACAAATCTAAAAGTAAAAGAATGGAATTAAGAAATATATAAATATTAGGATGAGCAATGTCGGAGTGGCATTGACTAAAATACAGTAGAAACAGTATATACATATGAAATGAGTAAAGCAGTATGTAAACATTATTAAAGTGACTAGTGTTCCATTATTAAAGTGACAAGTGATTCCATGACTATGTACATAGGGCAGCAGCCTCTAAGGTGCAGGGTTGAGTAACCGGATGGTAGCCGGCTAGTGATGGCTATTTTAACTATTTAACAGTCTGATGGCCTTGAGATAGAAGCTGTTTTCAGTCTCTCGGTTCCAGCTCGGGTGGTTGATGTCCTTGATGATCTTATTGGCCTTCCTGTGACATCGGGTGCTGTTGGGGTCCTGGAGGGCAGGTAGTGTGCCCTCGGTGATGCGTTGGGCAGACCGCACCACCCTCTGGAGAGCCCTGCGGTTGTGGGTGGTGCAGTTGCCGTACCAGGCGGTGATACAGCCCGACAGGATGCTCTCAATTGTGCATCTGTAAAAGTTTGTAAGTGTCTTAGGGGCCAAGACTAATTTCTTCAGCCTCCTGAGGTTAAAGAGGTGCTGTTGCGCCTACTTCACCACACTGTCTGTGTGGGTGGACCATTTCAGATTGTCAGTGATGTGTACGCCGAGGAACATTAAGCTTTTCACCTTCTCCACTGCGGTCCTGTCGATGTGGATGGGGCGTGCTCCCTTTGCTGTTTCCTGAAGTCCACGATCAGCTCCTTCATTTTGTTGATGTTGAGGGAGAGGTTATTTTCCTGGCACCGCTCCGCCAGGGTCCTCACCTGTCTCGTCATTGTTGGTAATCAGGCCTAATACTGTTGTGTCATCTGCAAACTTGATGATTGAGTTGGAGGCGTGCGTGGCCACGCATTCATGGTTGAACAGGGAGTACAGGAGGGGGCTGAGCACACACCGTTGTGGGGCCCCTGTGTTGAGGGTCAGCGTAGTGGAGGTGTTGTTTCCTACCTTCCCACCTGGGGATGGCCCGTCAGGAAGTCCAGGACCCAGTTGCACAGGGCGGGGTTCAGACCCAGGGCCCCGATCTTAATGATGAGCTTGGAGGGTACTATGGTGTTAAAACAGCATTCTTACATAGGTATTCCTCTTGTCCAGATGGGATAGGGCAGTGTGCAGTGCGATGGCAAATGCATCGTCTGTGGATCTATTGGGGCGGTATGCAAATTGAAGTGGGTCTAGGGTGTCAGGTAAGGTGGAGGTGATGTGATCCTTAAATAGCCTCTCAAAGCACTTCATGATGACAGAAGTGAGTGCTACTAGGCGATAGTCATTTAGTTCAGTTACCTTTGCTTTCTTGGGTACAGGAACAATGGTGGACATCTTGAAGCAAGTGGGGACAGCAGACTGGGATAGAGAGAGATTGAATATGTCCGTAAACACTCCAGCCACCTTGTCCCGGACCTGCTGTTTTTGACTCTCTCTCTCTACTGCACCTGCTGTCTTGACCTCTGAATGCTCGGCTATGAAAAGCCAAATGACATTTACTCCAGAGGTACTGAACTGTTGCACCCTCTACAACCACTGTGATTATTATTTGACCCTGCCAGTCATCTATGAACGTTTGAATATCTTGAAGAACAATCTGGCCTTAAATGGCCAGGTACTCTTATAATCTCCACCCGGCACAGCCAGAAGAGGACTGGCCACCCCTCAGAGCCTGGTTCCTCTCCAGGTTTCTTTCTAGGTTCCTGCTTTTCTAGGGAGTTTTACCTAGCCACCGTGCTTCTACATCTGCATTGCTTGCTGTTTGGGGTTTTAGGCTGGGTTTCTGTATAGCACTTTGTGACATCTGCTGATGTAAAAAGGGCTTTATAAATACATTTGATTGATTGATGGTCTGTGCTTGCTCTGAGGACGCGGCTAGTGCCGGCAGCCTTGCGAGGGTTATCATGCCTAAATGTCTTACTCACGTTGGCCACAGAGATTGAGAGCCCACAGTCCTTGTGAGCAGGCCGCGTTGGTGGCACTGTGTTATCCTCAAAGCAGGCGAAGAAGGTGTTTAGCTTGTCCGGGAGCAAGACGTCGGTGTCCACAACGTGGCTGGTTTTCCCTTTGTAATCCGTGATTGTCTGTAGACCCTGCCACCTACGTATCGTGTCTGAGCCGTTGAATTGCGTCTCTGTACTGACGTTTTGCCTGTTTGATTGCCTTATGGAGGGAATAACTACACTGTTTGCATTCAACCATATTCCCAGTCACCTTGCCATGGTTAAATGCGATGGTTCGAGCTTTCAGTTTTACGCGGTTTTTGGTTTGGGTAGGTTTTAATAGTCACAGTGGGAACAACATCCCCTATACACTTCCTGATGAACTCAATGTTATTCTCAGAGGCAACCTGGAACATATCCCAGTCCGTGTGATTAAAAAATCTTGAAGCATGGATTCCGATTGGTCAGACCAGCATTGAATAGACCTTAGCACGTGTACTTCCTGTTTGAGTTTCTGCCTATAGGAAGGGAGGAGCAGAATGGAGTCATGATCTGATTTGCCGAAGGGAGGGCGGGGGAGGGCCTTGTAGCCATCCCGGAAGGGGGAGTAGCAATGGTCGAGAGTTTTTGAAGCGCGAGTACTACAGGCAACTTCAAATATCGTTTTCCTCAAATTTGCATTGTTAAAATCCCCAGCTACAATAAATGCGGCCTCAGGATATGTGGTTTCCAGTTTGCACAAAGTCCAGTGAAGTTCCTTGAGGGCCGTCATGGTATCGGCTTGAGGGGAATTAACATAACCGAAGAGAATTCTCTTGGGAGGTAATACAGTTGGCATTTGATTGTGAGGTATTCTAGGTCGGGTGAACAAAAGGACTCGAGTTCCTGTAAGTTATCACTATAACACCATTAGTAGTTAATCATGAAACATACACCACCACCTTTCTTCTTCCCAGAGAGTTCTTTATTCCTGTCTGCGCGATGTACTGAGAACCCAGCTGGCTGTATGGACCGGGACAGTATATCCGGAGAGAGCCATGATTCCGTGAAACAGAGTATGTTACAGTCCCTGATGTCTCTCTGAAAGGAGATCTTCGCCCTGAGCTCATCTACTTTATTGTCCAGGGACTGAACATTAGCAAGTAATATACTTGGAGGCGGTGGATGGTGTGCACGTCTCCTGAGTCGGACTAGAAGTCTATGGCGAATACATCTTCTTTGCCGGCGGCGTCTTGGAGCAGCCTCTGGGATAAGTTCAATTGCCCTGGGGGGTACGAACAAATGATCAAATTCGGGAAAGTCATATTTCTGGTCGTAATGCTGGTACTGCTGGTGAGTTACCGTCGCTCTGATATCCAAAAGTTGTTTCAAAACCAGAGACAACATACTGGTACTTTGCAGTGGTGGAAAAAGTACCCAATTGTCATACTTGAGTAAAAGTATAGATACCTTAATAGAAAGTTACTCAAGTAGAAGTGAAAGTCACCCAGTAAAATACTACTTGAATAAAAGTCTAAAGGTATTTGGTTCTAAATATACTTAAGTATCAAAAGTAAATGTAATTGCTAAGATATACTTAAGTGTCAAATATAAAAGTTAAAGTATAAATAATTTAAAATTCCTTATATTAAGCAAAGCAGACGGCACCATTTTCTTGTTTTTAAAATGTATGGATAGCCAGGGGCACACTCCAACACTCAGACATCATTTACAAAAGATGCATTTGAGTTTAGTGAGTCTGCCAGATCAGAGGCAGTAGTGATGACCACGTGTTCTCTTGATAAGTGTGTGAACTTGACCATTTTCCTGTCCTGCTAAGCATTCAAAATGTAACAAGTACTTTTGGGTGTCAGGGAAAATGTATGGAGTAAAAAGTCTATTATTTTCTTTAGGAATGTAGTGAAGTAAAAGTAGAAGTTATGAAAAATATAAATAGTGAAGTAAAGTACAGTTACGTAAGTACTTTACACCACTGGTACTTTGCCAGCCAGGAATGTTCAATTTAATATGTGGCATGTTCAATTTATTTTCTTCCTAAGAACTTGGCTCTAGCATTTGAACTGTGTTGACTATGAGCTCTTATGAAAGCTAAGACTCTCTGGAACATAGACGTGTCTTCTGTTCCCCTCTATGATGATCAGAAGCCACGTTAGAAGGGATTGTCATAAAAGCCACAATTTGGCCCCATAAGAATATAGTTGAATATAGTATTTAATCTTTCTCTTGTGACTGACTGGGTTCAATCCAGGACTCCTGCATGTTACAAGACTGTGTTAGCACACTTAGCTTAAGTCTCTCGGGGTAAGTTCAGGAAGTTTATGTAAAAGGCGACAAACTGTTTGGTTAACGTGTACCGCTTCCCCCTGATTCAGCTCATACCAAGATTCAAACTCAGGACCTCTGCCTCGCAAATACACGTGACCACCCTCCTGAAACGTTCCAACCCACCACGCTATTGAAAAAGGCCTTCTTCAATTGCGCAAGGGGCGACACTTCAGGCTGAGGAGGGAGTTTCACAGATCCCCCATCTGCTACACTAATCCAGCAAGGTTATTCATCAAAAGAGCATGGTTTAGTGATCCATGCTTATGTGATGAAAACCTGCCTGAGACCTGAAGACCTGTTAGTTTGTGTTAGACATGTGTTAGGTCCATTTTTAGCCAAGTGGGCCTGTCTAATTTGGGTTTTTTGTGCAAGATTATAATTATCTGGCTAATAATGGGGGGCTCAAGGAAAATAACGGGCCAGTCTGTGGGCCTGGAGGAAAAGAATGGGCCGGTGTGTTAGAAATGCCAGTGAGCGTTTACTACCATACCTACTACCATACCCCGTTCAAAGTCACTTAAATATTTTGTCTTGCCCATTCACCCTCTGTATGGCACACATACACAATCCATGTCTCACTTGTCTCAGGGCTTTTAAATATTTATTTAACCTGTCTCCTCCCCTTCATCTACAATGATTGAAGTGGATTTAACAAGTGATATCAATAAGGGATCATAGCTTTCACCTGGATTCACCTGGTCTGTGTCATGGAAAGAGCAGGTGTCCTTAATGTTTGGTACACTCAGTGTATGAAACTTTGATCAACTTGAAATGATAGTTTGTAAACTTGATACACAGACAATGAATGCAATATCTACCATATTGAAACTGAATATATACACATTTTTGAATTTGAATATTAAATTCAATTGAAATTTCATTTTTAAACTGAATGCAATACTCGTTCAATTCAGTTTGAAATACAAGTTCAATTTTATGAATTCAATTATTCAATTTGTACATTACAAATTCCAAAATATTACATTGAAATTCAATATCCTAATACAAATTCGAAATTATGGAATTCAAAAAAAAAATCTGTTGGCACTGAAATTGCTCCATAAAATCGCTCCATATAAGCAGTGCGGCTTGGCAGGGTCGTGTTTTGGAGGACGCATGGCTCTCAACCTTCGCCCTACCCGAGTCCATATGGGAGTTGCAGCGATAGGACAAGACTGTAACTACCAATTGGATATCACGAAATTGGGGAGAAAAAGGGCTAAAAAGTACACACAAAAATTTGCTAAAATATATATTTTCTTTTTCAGTGACAAAATATGTTTTATGTCCTCAGTTGTGACTATGCTGTTATGGGCACTGCCCTTTATGGCTCCCTCATCTCATATGGCACCTCATCTGCATGGAGAATCACCCCAGAACACCCAGACCCATCAAAGCTGCAACCAACCAAAACAAAATTAATCCAGCAGAAACTGGGGCTGCATCCTGAGGCTGTCCCAAATGGCACCCTATTCCATATAGTGCACTTTGTTTGTTCAAATGTCATGCACTATAAAGGAAATAGGGTACGTATTTTGATGCAGACTGATTCAAAATTAAATCCAGATTTGATGAAAACGAACATTCTATCCTGTTGGTGACATCACAGTCACATTTTATTCAATTTACACCACTTCAGACGTGGCGCCGTGGTGTCATGTGGGCATGGTGGGGTGGCTTTGGGGAGGGGCTCCTCCTACAGAACCACACCCACCCGCCCTGCCCACCCTGTTCTCAGCTGGCCCGGCGCCGTAGCACTCCAGACCCTCTGATTAACATCACTCTCTCTCTCACTCTCTTCTTCGCTGTACTGTGATGTTTAATTTATGACATCAACTAGAGAGAGAGAGAGAGAGAGAGAGAGAGAGAGAGAGAGAGAGAGAGAGAGAGAGAGAAGGGTACAGGTCAGAGCCAAGAGCACAGGCTGGAGCCCATATGTGCTGTGGGCCCTGGGTTTGGATGTGTTGGGATGTGAGGATATGGAGATGATTTGCAGGGGCGTGTCTAAGATTTGAAGACATTCGGGGCTAGGGTTAGGGTTTTGCTCTTTGGGGGATGCAGGGAGAGGTCTGAAAGATGCCTCTCACAATGTACCAATTGTCCAGCTTACACGTCTGTAGAATTTCCTACGTCAATTGAGACAGAGTGGACGAGTCAGAAATAGATTGACTGCCGTATCCGTTTGTTGCCTTAGCTAAACATGAGCACAATTACCACCCAGATTTTAAGCCCCGCCTACCCAAACTATTATTTTGGGAGAGTTGTCTGTCTGAAGAGGACCATCTCCGGACCATTTTTTCACCCCTTTCGAAATGTCCAAGAGAATCTGACATCCTCCTCAGACCTTGTGCCGTTGCCTAGCTTACGTTGCTCCAAGGTCTGGGATTTCTGAGACTAGAAGACTATAGGACAGAGTACCTGTATGTGAGATTGGCTTTGGGGATGCCAGAGTAGAGCCCAGGTGTCAGCCAGGGCTGAGTTTAGTTAGTGAATAGGTTCCATATTCCAATTTGAAATAACCTCTGTAACTTAAACAAGCAAAAATAAGTTGTTGCTACTTCTACTGGATTCCTTTATCATGCATTAGCCAAGTTACATTCTATATAGCTTCCTCTCTTTGTTTCCTCTACCTATTCTGCACTGCTGTGAAATCAGAGGATAAGTGAAGGTGATGGAGAACCAGAACCATGTGCTGTATTACTCCAGTTCAGTTATTTGACATCAGCGCAGATTAAGGACATAAGGAGAGGAAGCCACATTAGACTGCTGAGATGCTCTCCAAGACAGTCATACTGTACTCACCATAGAAATAGAATGAATAGAATGGGCGTCCCCATTCAAGTTAATGATGGCATAATGAGTGGACTGGCGGCCATTGCGAGTGTACCCATAGGAGCAAAGCAGGAAGTAAAAGCAGGAAGTAAAAGTAGGAAGTGTACCCATCAATATGTGCTACGATTTGTTGATTCAACTCAACTGACATTACAATAAATAGATTCCATTGCATGAGCCACATCAGTTAACATAATTTGAATGAACATTCTACATAATATAAGGGATCGGGGTTTGGCTGGGTCTAGACAGAGTCTGACACTCCCCCGATCTACAGAGAGGGGGAGTCATCAGACTCGATCTGTTTCACCTGAGTTCTGAGCACACCTGTCAGTAATTAGAGTTAGGATATAAGGTGTGCTCAGAAGTTCAGTCGGTGCGAGGTATTGTTCCATTGTGACTTGCTAAGCGTTTTTGTTCAGAGAGAGCGAGAGAGAGAGAGAGAGAGTTTGTTATTTTGATTACCAGTGTATCAGACCTGTGCTTCGTTGTTTGACTCCCCGAATTGCTTAATCCTCTGCTTGTTTCTCCCAGTGATTACCGTACTCTGATCCTGTGCCCGTGCCCTCGTCTACGACTACGCCCGCTCCCTTGGTACCTCTGCCTGTCTCTGCCTTGCCCGGTTTTGACCACAGCTCGCCCGACCACGATTAAGCAATTCCCTTGTCTGTATTTTAATAAAACATCGCAATTCTGCGATTGGATCTTACCACTCTGTCCGAGTATTCATTACACATAACCATAGAAATTATTGCATCTCAATACCAGGCAGCCATTGCGAGTGTCCCCCAAATTTCCAGGGTTAGAGGTTCCAACTCCGTTCTATTCATTATATTTCTATGGTACTCACACTCGCATACAGTCATACTGTAGTATGGAGAAATGTCTGAATGCAGCAAAACCCTCCATGGCTCTCTCTATGAAACATCTGGTGACAGAGGGAAAGCTGCTCTGGGTTAGTGAGAGAAAGGGGTTATGGTTAGGGAAGGAGTTCAGGAGGGGTTAGTTGGGCTAAGAAAGAGAGAGTGAGAAAGAGAGAGAACAGAAAAAGAGAAAGGGTTGAGGGAGGAAAGGTAATTAATTAATATAATTCATATCCACTATCTGTTGGAATGATTCTCATTCAGCTGACAGTATTCCTAACCAGTACATCAGTGGAGGCTGCTGAGGGGAGAACGGCTCATAATAATGTCTGGAACAGAGAAAATGGAATGGCATCAAACACATGGAAACCTTGGAAACCATGTGTTTGATGCTGTTGATACCTTTCCACCTATTCCGCTCCAGCCATTACCACGTGCCCGTCCTCCCCAATGAAGGTGCCACCAACCTCCTGTGCAGTACATGTATGCACACTTACACAGATGTACCTGCATGGCTGCACACACAGAGCCAGACACATACAGAAACAGACAAACTGCCGTTTAAGGGCACATGTTCTGTTGTTCAAAGTGAAATAAATAATAAATCTGTGCCCATTTCTTATAATTACCTTATCACCTAATCACTCAGAGCAGGAGTCTAAATAGATATTTGACATTTACTTTGGGAGTTCTAAACTTTCTGAAATTACAGTCTCTCTCCCTCTTTATCTGTGTCTATTCCCCTCTCTCTCTTTTTCTTTCTCTCTCTTTTCTTTCTTTCTTTCTTTCTTTCTTTCTTTCTTTCTTTCTTTCTTTCTTTCTTTCTTTCTTTCTTTCTTTCTTTCTTTCTTTCTTTCTTTCTTTCTTTCTTTCTTTCTTTCTTTCTTTCTTTCTTTCTTTCTTTCTTTCTTTCTTTCTTTCTTTCTTTCTTTCTTTCTTTCTTTCTTTCTCTCTCTCTCTCTCTCTCTCTCTCTCTCTCTCTCTCTCTCTCTCTCTCTTGCTTGCTCTCTCTCTCTCTCTCTTTCTCTCTCTCTCTTTCTGTCTCTCTCTCTCTCTGTCTCTCTCACACACACACACACACACACACACACACACACACGCACACATTGAAAACACCCCCCCCCATACACACACACACACACACCTGAGGAGTAGTCTCCTGAGTGGCGCAGTGGTCTAAGGCACTGCGTCGCAGTGCTAACTGTGCCACTAGAGATCCTGGTTCGAATCCAGGCTCTGTTGCAGCCGGCCGCGACCGGGAGACTCATGGGCGGCGCACAATTGGCCCAGCGTCGTCCAGGGTAGGGGAGGGAATGGCCGGCAGGGATGTAGCTCAGTTGATAGAGCATGGTGTTTGCAACGCCAGGGTTGTGGGTTCGATTCCCACGGGGGGCCAGTATAAAAAAATATGTATTCACTAACTGTAAGTCGCTCTGGATAAGAGCGTCTGCTAAATGACTAAAATGTAATGTAAATGTAGTCAGCAGAAGGGCACAGCAGGTGACATCACCACACATTGTTTTAGATCTGTAAGAGGTGATGACAGACTTTATCCATGGCTCTGTTTCTCTGTGAGGATACTGAGGATGAGGTACTGTATTACACAGTGCTATTGCTGCAAGCTCTATGGAGCGCTGCCCAACAAGGAGATTTTCACTCTATTGATAACTGGCAGTTGGAGAGTTCATGACAACGTGACAAGTGTGTGTGTGCTCCCCTCAGACCTACACTGACAGGTGATATTTGTATTGCTCTCTTGCAGGCAGCTGCTAAACGCTTTCACATGCACACAAGCATGTAGCTCAGTTGGTAGAGCATGGCTCTAAATGACTAAAATGTAAAATGTACACTAGACTATGTTGGATCATGGCCAGGCCTCTGGTGACGTGTATATTGGCACACACCTGCCCTGTGTAGCTCAGTTGGTAGAGCATGGCTCTTGCAACGGCAGGGTTGTGGGTTCGATTTCCACAGGGGGCCAGTATGTAAATGTATGCACTCACTAACTGTAAGTCGCTCTGGATAAGAGCGTCTGCTAAATGACTAAAATGTAAATGTATGCATACTGGCCCATGATAATATTTATATGAGCAAAATTCCAGCTATGGACCTATGGAAAACCTATACCTTTTCTCCAAACCCTTAAATCCTCTCATACAGCTTAGTTTAGGTGTTCTAGCCTCTACGGACCAAACTGCTCACAAAGAAGTAGCTTTTCTCCAGAGCTTTTACTCCAGGACTAGACTTAATCTGGTTCTGAGATATGGGCCCTTAAAGTCTCTCACACAAGTTAGTGTTGGTCTTCTAGGAACTCTGACTCTAGGAACCAAACTGCTCACAAAGACCAGCAGTGCTTTGAGAACTAAGTCTCAACACAACCTTTTCTCTGGACAACAATTAAGCGTTTGGCAAAGTGCTGAAGGCTTGTTTGAAACCTTCTTTCAAACAACTGATTGAAAAATACTTTTGGAGCAGACTCATGGATTCTTCCATCTTGAAGGGTTCATAATTTGGACAGCACTAAAGATGCTGTCATCAACACAGACCACATCACTTCAGCACAGCACTCTTACAGAATGAGTTCAGAACGCTGCTGACAGATACGCCATATTTGTTCTATTAGGCAGTGCAAATCTTTGCAGATTTCCTATGGATCTTCTACCATGAGAGGTTTTGGAAGCATTGGAAGTGCTATAGTATGTTTATCTTCCTGGTAAAAATGGCTCCCCAAGTGTTGGAGAGGAAGATGTTGAAATACCTAGTCTGGATGCCAGTCAGTTTCTACATTAGCCAAATACGCCCTCTGACAATGACAAAGCTAAGCTGGCTATGGATATAGTTTAAAGTCAGTATGAGGAATACACTGCATGAGCAATGGAAAATCTCTACTGAAAGTGGAATATGCTTATTAATAGGCTTAATCTGAGTCCAGAAAACTAGCCTTAAAGGGTCAAAAGGTTCAGATAAAATACTGGGATGATCGATTTGATGACCTGCAGACCCCACCACGTTTTTCATAATTTACCACATGTTGACTGTTAGAGTCATACATTACATTGAGGACAACTTTCACCCAATATTAAGTAACACACTCTGAACATTAAAAAAACATAATCCCTGCTGTTTTCTTTACCATGTAGCTATAAAAATAGATTGTTTTATATAATTAAACGTGGAATAGGCAGCAGGTCTTAATTCCCATGCATGTAGCAATGGCATAAAAAAAAATATGTCTTTACGACTTCTCATTACACAGGCTCTGCTCAAAGGGACGTGTTGTTTGTGCATCGTTGGTATCTGCATGTTCAAAGCACAGCAATTAAGAGACCTACCATCTTCAGCTGTAAGTGGAGAGCATGAGAAATCTGTATTTTTAAATGCGTGTCTATGAGAAGCCGTTGGATAATTACTCCAACCACTACAGAGTACAGACATACGGTAGGGTGGAGCTGGGGCTAGAACTTGGGCTAATGCTGGGACTGCATGGGTGGGAAGCCCAGACATGGTATGTTAATGCCAGAGCTAGGAAACAGGTGACAAGTTTGCTGTCGCAGGCATTGAATTAAATGAGTTTTGGGTCACTTTCTTTCATGAGAGCTCGAGATTCTTGAGTGTGAGACAGAACTATGTCTGAATCTTACAGGTGAAAGACAGCAGGTCATTTTCTTGAATCGTAATGGAATGGTCCCCATGAAGGTTTTGATTAAATTTGTTAGTACAAGACTGAATGGCGCCGGAGAAGATGGCTGCCGTTTTACAGCCCTCTAACCAATTGTACTATTATGTGTGTTTTTTTGCGTTATTTGTAATTTATTCTGTACATAATGTTTCTGCCACCGTCTCTTATGACCAAAAACGGCTTCTGGATATCAGGACAGCAATTACCCGGCACCCCTCGTATTGGACAAAGATTTTTTCTTCAACGAGTCGGAATGCGAAGGATATCCTACAGACACCCAACAAGGCCCAAATCCCTGTAATTCGCATGAGAAAGAGACGGAGATATCGTGGACGTAGGTCGGGGTGCCTTGTAAGGATCCGACGACGAACGAGTAAACTGCCTCTTCCATCAATCCTATTAGCCAATGTTCAATCATTTGAAAATAAATTGGACAACCTAAGATTAAGGTTATCCTACCAACGGGACATAAAAAACTGTAATATCTTATGTTTCACCGAGTCGTAGCTGAACAACGACATGGATAACATACAGCTAGCAGGCTATACGCTACATCGGCAGGATAGAACGGCTGACTCAAGTAAGACAAGGGGTGGCGGTCTGTGTATATTTGTAAAAACAGCTGGTGCTTAAAATCTAATACTAAGGAAGTCTCGAGGTTTTGCTCGCCTGAGGTAGAGTATCTCATGATAAGCTGCAGACCACACTACAGTTTTCATCTATATTTTTTGTAGCTGTCTATTTACCACCACACACCGATGCTGGCACTAAGATTGCACTCAATGAGCTGTATAAGGCCATAAGTAAACAGGAAAACGCTCATCCAGAGGCAGCGCTCCTAGTGGCCGGGGACTTTAATGCAGGGAAACTTAAATCCGTTCTACCTAATTTCTATCAGCTTGTTAAATGTGCAACCAGATGGAAAAAAACTCTAGACCACCTTTACTCCACACACAGAGATGCGTAGAAAGCTCTCCCTCGCCCTCCATTTGGCAAATCTGACCATAACTCTATCCTCCTGATTCCTGCTTATAAGCAAAAACTAAAGCAGGAAGCATCAATGACTCGTTTAATAAGGAAGTGGTCAGATGACGCAGATGCTAAGCTACAGGACTGTTTTGCTAGCACAGACTGGAATATGTTCCGGGATTCTTCCGATAGCATTGAGGAGCACACCACATCAGTCACTGGCTGCATCGATGACGTCGTCCCCACAGTGACCGTACGTACATGCCCCAACCAGAAGCCATGGATTACAGGCAACACCCGCACTTAGCTAAAGGGTAGAGCTGCTGCTTTCAAGGAGCGAGACTCTAACCCGGATGTTTATAAGAAATCCCGCTATGCCATCCGAAGAACCATCAAACAGGCAAAGAGTCAATACAGGACTAAGATTGAATCGTACTACACCGCCGCCGACGCTTGTTGGATGTGGCAGGGTTTGAAAACTATTACAGACTACAAAGGGAAGCACAGCCGTGAGCTGCCCAGTGACACAAGCCTACCAGACGAGCTAAATCACTTCTATGCTCACTTTGAGGCAAGCAACACTGAAGCATGCATGAGAGCATCAGCTGTTCCGGATGACTATGTGATCACACTCTCCGTAGCCGATGTGAGTAAGACTTTTAAGCAGGTCAACATTCACAAGGCCGCAGGGCCAGACGGATTACCAGGACGTGTACTCCGAGCATGCGCTGACCAACTGGCAAGTGTCTTCACTGACATTTTCAACATGTCCCTGACTGAGTCTGTAATACCAACATGTTTCAAGCAGACCACCATAGTCCCTGTGCCCAAGAACACTAAGATAACCTGCCTAAATGACTACCGACCCGTAGCACTCAAGTCTGTAGCCATGAAGTGCTTTGAAAGGCTGGTCATGGCTCACATCAACACCATTATCCCAGAAACCCTAGACCCACTCCAATTTGCATACCGCCCCAACAGATCCACAGATGATGCAATCTCTATTGCACTCCACACTGCCCTTTCCCACCTGGACAAGAGGAACACCTACGTGAGAATGCTATTCATTGACTACACCTCAGCATTCAACACCATAGTGCCCTCAAAGCTCATCACTAAGCTAAGGACCATGGGACTAACCCTCCCGTTGTCCTAGGGTCAAAATGACCCGCCACTGTGTTGAACCAACTTTCTTTAATTTTTTTATTTTTTGGATCATTTGTGAGAAGGAGGCAGTGATACTTTCTTTAAAGTCTCACTGCCTCCTTCTCACAAATGATCCCAAAAATATAAAAATTAAAGAAAGTTGGTTCAACACAGTGGCGGGTCATTTTGACCCTAGGACAACGGGAGGGCTAAACACCTCCCTCTGCAACTGGATCCTGGACTTCCTGATGGGCCGCCCCAGGTGGTAAGGGTAGGTAACAACACATCTGCCACGCTGATCCTCAACACGGGGGCCCCTCAGGGGTGCGTGCTCAGTCCCCTCCTGTACTCCCTGTTCACCCATGACTGCATGGCCAGGCACGACTCCAAAACCATCATTAAGTTTGCCGACGACACAACAGTGGTAGGCATGATCACCGACAACGATGAGACAGCCTATAGGGAGGAGGTCAGAGACCTGGCCGTGTGGTGCCAGGATAACAACCTCTCCCTCAACGTGATCAAGACAAAGGATATGATTGTGGACTATAGGGAAAAAAAGAGGACTGAGCACGCCCCCATTCTCATCGACGGCGCTGTAGTGGAACAGGTTGAGAGCTTCAAGTTCCTTGGTGTCCACATCACCAACAAACTATCATGGTCCAAACACACCAAGACAGTCGTGAAGAGGGCACGACAAAGCCTATTCCCCCTCAGGAGACTGAAAAGATTTGGCATGGGTCCTCAGATCCTCAAAAAGTTCTACAGCTGCACCCTCGACAGCATCCTGACTGGTTGCATCACCGCCTGGTATGGCAACTGCTCGGCCTCCGACCGCAAGGCACTACAGAGAGTAGTGCGTACGGCCCAGTACATCACTGGAGCCAAGCTTCATGCCAACCAGGACCTCTATACCAGGCGGTGTCAGAGGACGGCCCTAAAAATGATCAAATACTCCAGCCACCCTAGTCATAGACTGTTCTCTCTGCTACCGCACAGCAAGCGGTACCGGAGTGCCAAGTCTAGGTCCAAAAGGCTTCTTAACAGCTTCTACCCCCAAGCCAAAATACTCCTGAACAGCTAATCATGGCTACCCAGACTATTTGCATTACTACCCTGGCGTTACAAGCGCCATGCTCTACCAATTGAGCTACAGAGGACCACATGTATATATTTCCTCAATTACCTGGACTAACCGGTGCCCCCGCACATTGACTCTGCACCGGTACCCCCTGTATATAGCCTCCCTACTGTTATTTTATTTTACTGCTGCTCTTTTTAATTTTATTTTTTACTTAACACTTTTTATTTTCTTAAAATCTGCATTGTTGGTTAAGGGCTTGTAAGTAAGCATTTCACTGTAATGTCTACACCTGTTGTATTCTGCACATGTAGTAAATACAATTTGATTTTATATGATCAAAATCCATTAATTGAATGGTGATTAACAAACAGACTCCATATTGCCAAAGATAATCTCAACAGATCATCAGTTGGTTCAAAGAATGTCCTAAACAGGCTAATGCAAATATCTAATGCTAGCACCATAAAAAAGAATGAGCACTGCTGTACTAGCTTACAGTAGCGTCTTTTAAATAACTACAACTGAGTCCAAGTTCCTCAAAAAACAGACACATAGCTGGCTAGCAGAGAGCCCCACAGTAGAGCTATCGAAATACCCATAAAACCTAGCGGTCAAACAGGGAAATGGTTCCAATCGTTTTTCCACCATACATTTTCCCCATAGGTACTTTTAGAAACACTTAAAATAAGGGCTGTGTTTCGTAACACTAACAAGTCTTAGCATAACCATCCCTCTGGGCTATTGGATTGAACAGATCGATAAATATGCAAATTGCCAAGCTAAGGTGCTAATTTACTTGCCAAAAAACGTCCTGTTAGAAACACAAATGCTAATCTTCTTCCAGAGTTTCTATCAGAAAGTGAGGTTAGACAAGATACTCTTCATCAGAGTGGATTCAGTATTAGAAGAGAAAGAAAGAGAGGAATTATTCTAAAACAGCTAACATCTACAGTGAGGGAAAAAAGTATTTGATCCCCTGCTGATTTTGTATGTTTGCCCACTGATAAAGACATGATCAGTCTATAATTTTAATGGTAGGTGCATTTGAACAATGAGAGACAGAATAACAAACAAACAAATCAGAAAAACGCATGTAAAAAATGTTATAAATTGATTTACATTTTAATGAGGGAAATAAGTATTTGACCCCTCTGCAAAACATGACTTAGTACTTGGTGGCAAAACCCTTGTTGGCAATCACAGAGGTCAGACGTTTCTTGTAGTTGGCCACCAGGTTTGCACACATCTCAGGAGGAATTTTGTCCCACTACTCTTTGCAGATCTTCTCCAAGTCATTAAGGTTTCGAGGCTGACGTTTGGCAACTCGAACCTTCAGCTCCCTCCACAGATTTTCTATGGGATTAAGGTCTGGAGACTAGCTAGGCCACTCCAGGACCTTAATGTGCTTCTTCTTGAGCCACTAATTGTTGCCTTGGCCGTGTGTTTTGGGTCATTGTCATGCTGGAATACCCATCCAGGACCCATTTTCAATGCCCTGGCTGAGGGAAGGAGGTTCTCACCCAAGATTTGACGGTACATGGCCCCGTCCATCGTCCCTTTAATGCGGTGAAGTTGTCCTTTCCCCTTAGCAGAAAAACACCCCCAAAGCATAATGTTTCCACCTCCATGTTTGACGGTGGTGATGGTGTTCTTGGGGTCATAGGCAGCATTCCTCCTCCTCCAAACACGGCGAGTTGAGTTGATGCCAAAGAGCTTGATTTTGGTCTCATCTGACCACAACGCGTTCAACCAGTTCTCCTCTGAATCATTCAGATGTTGATTGGCAAACTTCAGATGGGCCTGTATATGTGCTTTCTTGAGCAGGGGGACCTTGCGGGCGCTGCAGGATTTCAGTCCTTCACGGCGTAGTGTGTTACCAATTGTTTTCTTGGTGACTATGGTCCCAGCTGCCTTGAGATCATTGACAAGATCCTCCTGTGTTGTTCTGGGCTGATTCCTCACCGTTCTCATGATCATTTGTCTATCTCCTCATTTGAATTCCATGCTGTCACAGTCACTAGCCCATTTAAGCTTAATATCCTTGTCATCTATCGCCCTCCAGGTTCCCTTGGAGAGTTCATCAATGAGCTTGACGCCTTGAAAGCTCCTTTCCTGAGGATGGCTCACCCCTCACAGTTTTGGGGGATTTCAACCTCCCTACGTCTACATTTGACTCATTTCTCTCTGCCTCCTTCTTTCCACTCCTCTCCTCTTTTGACCTCACCCTCTCACCGTCCCCCTACTCACAAGGCAGGCAATACGCTTGACCTCATCTTTACTAGATGCTGCTCTTCTACTAATCTCACTGCAACTCCCCTCCATGTCTCCGACCACTACTTTGTATCCTTTTCTCTCTCGCTCTCCTCCAACACTACTCACTCTGCCCCTACACAGATGGTAATGCGCCGCCGCAACCTTCGCTCTCTCTCTCCCACTACTCTCTCCTCTTCCATCCTATCATCTCTTCCCTCTGCTCATTCCTTCTCCCTCCAATCTCCTGATTCTGCCTCCTCAACCCTCCTCTCCTCCCTTTCTGCATCCTTTGACACTCCGTGGCTTGATGACTCATTGCGAGCTCACAGAACAGAGCTCCGGGCAGCGGAGCGGAAATGGAAGAAAACTAAACTCCCTGCCGACCTGGCATCTTTTCACTCCCTCCTCTCTAAATTTTCTTCATCTGTTTCTGCTGCTAAGGCCACTTTCTACCACTCTAAATTCCAAGCATCTGCCTCTAACCCTAGGAAGCTCTTTGCCACATTCTCCTCCCTGCTGAATCCTCCTTCCCCCCCCCTCCTCCCTCTCTGTGGATGACTTCGTCAACCACTTTGAAAAGAAGGTTGACGACATCCGATCCTCGTTTGTTAAGTCTAATGACACTAATGGTCCTGCTCACACTGCCCTACCCTATGCTTTGACTTCTTTCTCCCCTCTCTCTCCAGATAAAATCTTGCGACTTGTGACTGCAGGCCGCCCAACAACCTGCCCGCTTGACCCCATCCCCTCCTCTCTTCTCCAGACCATCTCCGGTGACCTTCTCCCCTACCTCACCTCGCTGATCAACTCATCCTTGACCGCTGGCCATTTCCCTTCCGTCTTCAAGAGAGCGAGAGTTGCACCCCTTCTCAAAAAACCAACACTCGATCCCACTGATGTCAACAACTACAGACCAGTATCCCTTCTTTCTTTTCTTTCCAAAACTATTGAGCGTGCGGTCTTTAGCCAACTCTCTTGCTATCTCTCTCAGAATGACCTTCTTGATCCAAACCAGTCAGGTTTCAGGACTGGTCATTCAACTGAGACTGCTCTTCTCTGTGTCACGGAGGCTCTCCGCACTGCTAAAGCTAACTCTCTCTCCTCTGCTCTTGTCCTTCTAGACCTGTCTGCTGCCTTTGATACTGTGAACCATCAGATCCTCCTCTCCACCCTCTCCGAGCTGGGCATCTCCGGCGCGGCTCACTCCTGGATTGCGTCCTACCTGACCGGTCGCTCCTACCAAGTGGCGTGGCGAGAAGCTGTCTCCGCACTACGTGCTCTCACCACTGGTGTCCCCCAGGGCTCAGTTCTAGGCCCTCTCCTATTCTCCCTATACACCAAGTCACTTGGCTCTGTCATATCCCTCACATGGCCTCTCCTATCATTGCTACGCTGACGATACACAACTAATCTTCTCCTTTCCCCCTTCTGATAACCAGGTGGCGAATCGCATCTCTGCATGTCTGGCAGACATATCAGTATGGATGACGGATCACCACCTCAAGCTGAACCTTGGCAAGCTCTTCCTCCCGGGGAAGGACTGCCCGTTCCATGATCTCGCCATCACGGTTGACAACTCCGTTGTGTCCTCCTCCCAGAGTGCGAAGAGCCTTGGCGTGACCCTGGACAACACCCTGTCGTTCTCCGCTAACATCAAGGCGGTGACCCAATCCTGCAGGTTCATGCTCTACAACATTCGGAGAGTACGACCCTGCCTTACACAGGAAGCGGCACGGCACTTGTCATCTCCCGTCTGGATTACTGCAACTCGCTGTTGGCTGGGCTCCCTGCCTGTGCCATTAAACCCCTACAACTCATCCAGAATGCCGCAGCCCGTCTGGTGTTCAACCTTCCCAAGTTCTCTCACGTCACCCCGCTCCTCCGCACACTCCACTGGCTTCCAGTTGAAGCTCGCATCTGTTACAAGACCATGGTGCTTGCCTATGGAGCTGTGAGGGGAACGGCACCTCCGTACCTTCAGGCTCTGATCAGTCCCTACACCCAAACGAGGGCATTGCGTTCATCCACCTCTGGCCTGCTGGCTCCCCTTCCTCTGCGGAAGCATAGTTCCCGCTCAGCCCAGTCAAAACTGTTCGCTGCTCTGGCACCCCAATGGTGGAACAAGCTCCCTCACGACGCCAGGACAGCGGAGTCACTCACCACCTTCCGGAGACATTTGAAACCCCACCTCTTTAAGGAATACCTGGGATAGGATAAAGTAATCCTTCTACCCCCCCCCCCCCCACCCTAAAAAAATAAAATAATAATAATAATAATAACAATTGTGAAGTGGTTATCCCACTGGCTATAGGGTGAATGCACCAATTTGTAAGTCGCTCTGGATAAGAGCGTCTGCTAAATGACGTAAATGTAAATGTAAATCATTGCAACTCCACAAGGTGAGATCTTGCATGGAGCCCCAGGCCGAGGGAGATTGACAGTGCTTTTGTGTTTCTTCCATTTGCGAATAATCGCACCAACTGTTGTCACATTCTCACCAAGCTGCTTGCCAATGGTCTTGTAGCCCATTCCAGCCTTGTGTAGGTCTACAATCTTGTCCCTGACATTCTTGGAGAGCTCTTTGGTCTTGGCCATGGTGGAGAGTTTGGAATCTGATTGATTGATTGCTTCTGTGGACAGGTGTCTTTTATATTGGTAACAAAGCTGAGATTAGGAGCACTCCCTTTAAGAGTGTGCTCCTAATCTCAGCTCGTTACCTGTTTAAAAGACACCTGGGAGCCAGAAATCTTTCTGATTGAGAGGGGGTCAAATACTTATTTCCCTCATTAAAATGCAAATCAATTTATAACATTTTTGACATGCGTTTTTCTGGATTTTTTTGTTGTTATTCTGTCTCTCACTGTTCAAATAAACGTACCATTAAAATTATAGACTGATCATTTCTTTGTCAGTGGGAAAACGTACAAAATCAGCAGGGGATCAAATACTTTTTTCCCTCACTGTAAGTTCAGTCGAGCAGCAGTCCAAGGCAGTAGCAAATAGCTAACTACCTTTCCTCCTAATGTCGTCTTTGTACTTTTACCATTACATATTTGTGTGTCGTCAAACAAAGCCAAACATGCATATTCCTCTTTTCACTTTCCATTTAGCTAATACTCTCTGATTGATCATACCTGGCGGGCACCATGTTTTTCTGCTCGCTTTCTTGGATGAGGACAAAGCTGTGTTTGCCAACTTTTTCTTTCCAACACAGCTTTTACTACTAAAAGTCTAAGACAGTAACCTGCAGCTGTGAGTAGGAGAACGTGAGGAGACAGGTGGGGAGGATGAGTCACCAAAGACTATAGTGACTCATCCTATAGTGTTCTTTCCCTGATGACAGACAAGTTGTTGCATCCCAGATGGCACCCTATTTCCCATATTTCCCTATGGGCCCTGGTGAAAGGTAGTGCACTATATAGGGAATAGGGTGCCATTTAAGACACACCCAATGTTTTGTCTTCCTCTGAAGTGTATATTCTTTCCATGATTTTCAGTCTTAACATTCTAGCAGGTTCTCTCTGTTCTCTCCAATTGCTGCTTGGCACACAGAACTGTGGAAAATATGGAGTAATGCCATGGAGCCGAACAAGCTTTAACAATGTCCCATTAACACCAAAATGTGTCTGCACGTTCTTTCTGTCAATAGAGGTAATGGCTGCCTTGCTTGCTGAATATTTTTCTTATTATTTTCCTAGATAATGCCATTACAGTTTTAAAGTCTATAATTTAGGTAAGATACGTAGAACCAGGATAGGACTCAGAATAGACTAGAATTAAATCTGCAGAGGATCTGGAAACAGTGTATGTTTGTCCTTCACATGACAGGCTAAAACGATTAGCTAATGTGACTTGATGATAGAAATCTGGGATGGGAATCTTTTTTTCCATTTCAGAGAGAGAGAGAGAGAGAGAGAGAGAGAGAGAGAGAGAGAGAGAGAGAGAGAGAGAGAGCGAGCACAGGCTTCCCCCTTGGTGTTTGTGCACGTGTCGCTTCCATATTTTGAATTCAGGCTCTGCCACACACACACACTTGTTGTCCTCAATACCAATAGGATCATGTCTTTCTTTTAAAGGAGATGTACAAAACATCCGACCTCTCAGAAGAATCAAGTCTCACTTTGGAGCCAACCCAGGCACATCCACTGTCAGGATCCCAGCATCCATCTGGATTCTGCTGGCTCTGTGTGTGTGTGTGTGTGTGTGTGTGTGTGTGTGTGTGTGTGTGTGTGTGTGTGTGTGTGTGTGTTTGAATTCCACTATTCTGGCCTTTTGAGACTCTGTCATTAGAGAAGCCACAGCATCAGTTGAGTGCTGTAATTCAGCCCCATCACAGGACTGGTTAGGAATGTTTTGTCGTAGAAGATGGGGTGTTTTAGGGGTGACAGAAGGTCATATGTACAGTACAGAAGAGGTATATTGTTTTTGTATGAGGTCATCCGATAGCTAAACGTGAAAAATTAAATTCTCTCTTTAGAGAAAATGAGGTATTGCATATTTTAGCATTGTCAAGCTCAAATGTGACATGCCCATTATCCCCTGAATAAGTTGAGATAAAGTGTTCTTAGTAGACTCCCCCTACCTGTAATATGAACAGAACATACAACCCTTGGACCAGTCAGCAGTCAGTTAGATTGTCCACTGGGCCCAGCTACAACTAACCCATACTGTACTAATTGTAGAAGAGCGCCTGGGGAAAGCGTGCTCTGGCTTCAGTGACAAGCTCTAACTCATCGTCTGATTGGCAGTCAGAGGACCATAAGAATGACGGATGGACCATAGTACCCTGACTCTCACACCCAGCCTGGGAAAAGCCAAGTAGCCAGTGGATGAGTCTGGTTTGGTAGGGAACAGCCAAACAGTAGTGATGGGAACGAGTGAGTGTTAGGAGGAGTCAGCTGTGACCAGCCAGAGAGCTAAAGGGATGGGCTGGGACAGAGACTGAGTTGGCAGAGGGCTGGGAGAGGGGGGAATGGGCATGGGAGACAGTTGGGGGGGGGGGACTGGGACTAGCCACATGAGGACGGAGAACGGGACGGTCAGAGATACCTTTGCACAAAATACGCACACCCACTAAACAGTTGAACAGTTTCCCCTCCATTGCAAATCCGTTCCTTCCCATCCTCCACCCCATCTGTTCATCTGACTCCAGAGATGGCTGCATTCTTTGGTGAGAGCCCACGTTCTGTCAGGAGCAGGATCGGCCCATCAAAGACAGTATAGCTGTGGTCTAAGAGTGGAGTGGCCGTCTCTCTCCTCTTCAAATGGCAATATATCTGCTGTGTGTCTGGACTGGAGATCCATCATCCAGCATTCAGTCCACAGACATTTTCAGGGCAGGAGTGGAACACTTGCATAAGAGTGATTGGAGGAATCCTGGGGTTAGTGTGGTATACTGTAGGCAGATATGGCCCTTAAATAATAGTCTCTAACCTGTTGTGTTATTTATATGCTGGCAATGGTTGAGTGGGTCAGGGACCATGACAGTAGACTTTTGAAGGGTTGGGACAACTCCTTCAGGTGTGAACATATTTTTGCTTACAACAGGTGGTCCATGCGGAAAAACAACCCATGAATTGGGTTCAATTGCAGTATTGTCAATTTTTGTGTGTCTCCTTGAGCCTGCTGTGTGATCGAATGTAGTCCCCTGACATAGCCATGGCCAGAATGTTCTTGTATATCCGTTTTTCACTAAACTGTGGAGGCATTTGAGCAAAATGAACAAGTGTTTTAACAGGATGCCAGAATTTCACAGCTAGGATTTGTAGTTTATGGCAAACATTTAGTCATTACAAGTGGTTATCTTTGGATGACTATTACACTTTTTACATCTCTAGGGTTCTCGAGGGTTTTATCTTGCAACACCAGTGTGAGCGAGTAAAGGCGAGAGGGGGGAGAGGGAGTCTGACAGAGAGAGATAAAAGATGGATGGGATTTTGACTCAACTTGCACCTCAAGCAAAGGGAAAATTACCCCTACTTTTTTTAATGTGAGGGAGAGAGAGAAGAAAATGAGGCTGTGGATGGAGAGTGAAAGACAGATAAGTGTGTGTGTGTAGTATGTTAAATGTGTGAGAGAGACTGTGTGGAAACAAAACTGCTGAAAGGTATAGCTCCAGGTCTACGGACATTTTCCGTATTGACTGACCTTCATGTCGTAAAGTAATGATGAACTGTTGTTTCTCTTTGCTTATTTGAGCTGTTCTTGCCATGGACTCTGCTGTCCTAGCTTCAAGGGGAAGCTGGTTCCACCATTGGGGTGCCAGGACAGAGAAGTGCTTGGACTGAGCTGAGCGGGAGCTGCCTTCCCATAGGGGTTAGTGGGCTGAGAGACATGAGGTGGCAGAACGGAGTGCTCGGGTTGGGGTGTAGGGTTTGAGCATAGCCGGAAGGTTGGGAGTGGCAGTTCCTTTTGCTGTTCCGTAGGTAAGCACCATGGTCTTGTAGTGGATGCGAGTTTCAACTGGAAGCCAGTGGAGTGTGCGGTGGAGCGGGGTGACATGAGAGAACTTGGGAAGGTTGGAAACCAGGCGGGCTGTAGCGTTCTGGTTAAGTTGCAGGGGTTTGATGGCACAAGCGGGAATCCCAGCCAACAGCGAGTTGCAGTAGTACAGATGGGAGAGGACAAGTGCCTGGATTAGGACCTGCGCTGCTTCCTGTGTGAGGTAGGGTTGTACTCTACGGATGTTGTAGAGCATCAACCTGCAGGAGCGGGTCACTACTTTGACATATACAGAGAATGACAGGGTGTTGTCCAGGGTCACGCCAAGGTTCTTTGCACTCTGGGAGAGTGACACTGTGGAGTTGTCAACCGTGATGGAGAGGTCTTTGAGCAGGCAGGCCTTCCCCGGGCGGAAGAGCAGTTCCGTCTTGTCGAAGTTAAGCTTGAGGTGGTGGGCTGACATCCAAGTTGAGATATCTCCCAGCCATGCAGAGATGCGTTTCACCACCTGGGTGTCAGAAGGGGGGATGGAGAAAGGTAGTTGAGTGTCATCCGCATAGCAATGATAGGAGAGACCATGTGAGGATATGACGGTGCCGAGTGACTTGGTGTATAGAGAGAAGAGGAGAGGGCCTAGAACCGAGCCCTGGGGGACACCAGTAGTGAGAGTATGTGGTGCAGACACAGATCCTCTCCACGTCACCTGGTAGGAGCGGCCTGCCAGGTAGGATGTAATCCAAGAGTGTGCAGAGCCTGAGACGCCCAGCCCTGAGAGGGTGGAGAGGAGGATCTGATGGTTCATGGTGTCAAAGGCAGCGGATAGATCTAGGAGGATGAGAACAGAGGAAAGAGAGTCAGCTTTGGCAGTGCGGAGATCCTCTGTGACACAGAGAACAGCAGTCTCGGTTGAGTGGCCCATCTTGAAAGAAGTGTTTTTGAAAGAAAAGAAAGAGGGAATACAGGTCTAGTTTTTGACGTCAGATGACTCGAGTGTTGGTTTCTGGAGGAGGGGAGCAACTCGGGACATTTTGAAGTCAGAGGGGACGCAACCAGTGGTCAGGGATGAGTTAGTGAGGGAAGTGAGGAATGGGAGAAGGTCTCCAGAGATGGTCTGGAGAAGAGAGGAGGGGATGGGGTGAAGCGGGTAGGTTGTCAGGCAGCCAGACCTCACTAGTCGCAAGATGTCATCTGGAGAGAGAGTGGAGAAAGAGATCAAGGCATATGGTAGTTCTGTGTAATTGAGACCATTGGACTCAGTAGGCTGAGTGAATGAGTAGTGGATGTCATCAACCTTTTTTTCAAAGTGGTTGACGAAGTCATCTGCAGAGTGGGAGAAGGGAGGCGGAGTGGGTGGAAGATTAAGGAGGGAGGAGAAGGTGGAAAAGAGGTTCCTAGGGTTAGAGGCAGAAGCTTGACATTTAGAGTGGTAGAAAGTGGCTTTAGTAGTGGATACAGAGGATGAGAAGGTAGAGAGGAGGGAATAAAAGGATGATAGGTCCTCCGGAAGTTTCGTTTTCCTCAATTTTTGCTCAGCTGTCCACAGCCCTGTTCTGTAAGCTCGCAATTAGTCACTCAGCCACGGAGCAGGAGGGGAGGGCCAAGTCGGCCGGGAGGAAAGGGGACAGTGCGAGTCATAGGATGCGGAAAGGGAGGAGAGTAGGGTCAAAGAGGCAGATTCAGGAGACAGGAGTGAGAAGGATTTAGCAGAAGGGAGAGATGATAGGATAGAATAGAATAGCAGAGAGTAGTGGGAGAAAGAGAGCGAAGATTGCGGCGGCACATGACCATCTGGGTAGGGGCTGAGTGGTTAGGGTTGGAGGAAAGGGAGACAGAAAAGGAAACAAAGTAGTGATCAGAGACCTGTAGGGGGGTTGCAGTGAGATTAGTAGGCGGGCAGCCTCTAGTAAAGATGAGGTCAAGCATATTGCCTGCTTTGTGAGTTGGGGATTGGGAAATGGTGAGGTCAAAAGAGGCAAGGAGGGGAAATAGAGAGTTGGAAAGAAATTAATCAAAGGCAGACATCGGGAGGTTGAAGTCGCCAAGTACAAAGAGCGGTGAGCCATCGTCTGGAAATGAGCTTATCAAGGTGTCAAGCTCATTTAGAGACTCTCCGAGGGCACCTAGTGGGCGATAGATTACAATAGTTTTAAGCTTGAGTTGACAAGTGACAGTGACAGCATGGAATTCAAATGAGGAGATGGACAGATGAGAGGGAGAAAATAGAAAATCTCCACTTAGGAGAAATGAGTAGACCTGTGCCACCACCGCGACGACCAGATGCTCTCAGACTATGAGAGAAAACATAGTCAGATGAAGAAAGAGCAGCTGGAGTAGCAGTGTTCTCTGGGGTGATCCATGTCTCTGTCAGGGCAAAAAAGTATAGGGACTGAAGGGCAGCATAGGCTGAGATGAAGACGGGAGAACCTTCCAGAAGGACAACCATCTCTGCAGCACTCCACCAATCAGGCCTTTATGGTAGAGTGGCCAGACAGAAGCCACTCCTTAGTAAAAGACACATGACAGCCCGCTTGGAGTTTGCCAAAAGGCACCTAAAGACTCTCAGACCATGAGAAACAAGACTCTCTGGTCTGATGAAACCAAGATTGAACTCTTTGGCCTGAATGCCAAGCGTCACGTCTGGAGGAATCCTGGCACCATCCCTATGGTGAAGCATGGTGGTGGCAGCATCATGCTGTGGGGATGTTTTCCAGCGGCAGGGACTGGGAGACTAGTCAGGAACGAGGGAAAGATGAACAGATCAAAGTACAGAGAGATCCTTGATGAAAACCTGCTCCAGAGCGCTCAGGTCCTCAGACTGGGGCGAAGGTTCACCTTCCAACAGGACAACGACCCTAAGCACACAGCCAGGACAAGCTTCGGGACAAGTCTCTGAATGTCCTTGAGTGACCCAGCCAGAGCCCGGACTTGAACCCGATCGAACATCTCTGGAGAGACCTGAAAATAGCTGTGCAGCGACGCTCTCCATTCAACCTGACAGAGCTTGAGAGGATCTGCAGAGAAGAATGGGAAATACAGGTGTGCCAAGCTTGTAACGTCATACCCAAGAAGACTCGAGGCTGTAATCACTGCCAAAGGTGCTTCAACAAAGTACTGAGTAAAGGGTCTGAATAAAGGGTCTGAATGCTGTAAATGTGATATTTCAGTTTTTTATTTGTAATACATTTGCAAACATTTCTAAAACCTGTTTTGCTTTGTCATTATGGGGTATTGTGTGTAGATTGATGAGGGGGAAAACATATTTAATCTATTTAATCTATTTTAGAAACAAAATTTGGAAAAAGTCAAGGGGTCTGAATACTTTTCGAATGCACTTTATATGCAAAAGTATGTGGACACCCCTTCAAATTAGTGCATTCGGCTATTTCAGCCACACCCATAGCTGAAAGGTGTATAAAATAGAGCACACAGCCATGCAATCTCCATAGACAAACATTAGAATTACCTTACTGAAGAGCTCAGTGACTTTCAATGTGGCACCATCATAGGATGTCACCTTTACAACAAGTCAGTATGTCACATTTACATTTTAGTCATTTAGCAGACGCTCTTATCCAGAGCGACTTACAGGAGCAATTAGGGTTAAGTGCCTTGCTCAAGGGCACATCAACAGATTTTTCACCTAGTTGGCTCTGGGATTAGAACCAGCGACCTTTCGGTTACTGGCACAACGCACTTAACCACTAAGCTCCCTGCCGCCTGCCCTGCTAGATCTGCCCCAGTCAACTGTAAGTGCTGTTATTGTGAAGTGGAAATGTCTAGGAGCAACAACGGCTCAGCCGCGACGTGGTAGGCCACACAAGCTCACAGAACAGGACCGCCGACTGCTGAAGCACGTAACCCGTTAAAATCGTCTGTACTCGCTTACAACACTCACGACGAGTTCCAAACTGCCTCTGGAAGAAACATCAGCACAATAACTATTAGTCGGGAGCTTAATTAAATGGGTTTCCATGGCCGTGCAGCCGCACACAAGCCTAAGATTACCATGCGCAATGACAAGCGTCGGCTGGAGTGGTGTAAAGCTCGCCGCCATTGGACTCTGGAGCAGTGGAATTGTGTTCTCTGGAGTGAGGAATCACGCTTCACCATCTGGCAGTCCAACGGACTAATCTGGGTTTGGCGGATGCCAGGAGAATGATACCTGCTCCAATGCATAGTGCCAACTGTAAAGTTTGGTGGAGAAGGAATAATGGCCTGGGGCTGTTTTTCATGGTTCAAGCTAGGCCCCTTAGTTCCAGTGAAGGGAAATCTTAATGCTACAGCATACAATTACATTCTAGATGATTCTGTGCTTCCAACTTTGTGGCAACAGTTTCCTTTCCTGTTTCAGCATGACAATGCCCCTGTGTACAAGCGAGGTCCATACAGAAATAGTCTGTTGATATCGGTGTGGAAGAACTTGACTGGTCTGCACAGAGCCCTGACCTCAACCCCATTGAACACCTTTGGGATGAATTGGAACGCCGACTGCGAGCTAGGCCTAATCACCCAACATCAGTGCCCGACCTCACTAATGCTCTTGTGGCTGAGTAGAATCTAGTCCCCACAGCAATGTTCCAACATCTAGCGGAAAGTTTTCCCAGGAGGCTGTTATAGCAGCAAAGGGTGGACCAACTCCCTATTGTCACGATCGCCGGTAAGAGAGGACCAATGCGCAGCGTTGAATGCAAACATATTTATTAACACTGAAGGATAACACGAACAAAAACGATAACGTGACAGTAAACGGTCTAACACAAACCAACTAGAACAAGAACCCACAAACACAACGGGAAAAACAGACAGTTTAAATATGGCTCCCAATCAGAGACAACCAGCCACAGCTAACACTCGTTGCCTCTGATTGGGAGTCACTCAGGCCAACATAGAAATAAACTACATAGATCTACACCCCCTGGCTCAACATAACAGTGTCCCCAGAGCCAGGGCGTGACAGTACCCCCCCCTAAAGGCGCGGACTCCGACCGCGCCAACTAAATACCACAGGGGAGGGACCGGGTGGGCACTCCGCCTTGGCGGCGGATCCGGCTCCGGGCCTGATCCCCACTCCCTCTCCAACCCCCCAAAGTACCCCTGGTCCGGTCTGGCCCCGCTGGCCGGAGCTGGACTGCACACTGATGGAGCGGATTGCTCTAGCTCCAGCGTAACGCATCTGACCGGTGCCGGACCAGGCACCAGTGGAACAGGCACGGGCCGTGCCGGACTGACGACGCCCACCACTGGCTTGGTGTGGAGAACAGGCACGGGCCGTGCTGGACTGACGACGCACACCACTGGCTTGGTGTGAGGAGCAGGAGCGGGCGGAACCGGGCTGGCGACGCGCACCATTGGCTTGGTGCGGGAAGCAGGAGCGGACCGGACCGGGCTGACGATGCGCACCCCTGGCTTGGTGCGTGGAGCAGCAACGGGCCGGACCGGGCTGACGATACGCACCCCTGGCTTGGTGCGTGGAGCAGGAACGGGCTGGACCGGGCTGACGACTCGCACCCCTGGCTTGGTGCGAGTGGCAGGAACAGGCCGGACCGGGCTGGCGACGCGCACCATAGGCTTGGTGCGGGGAGCAGGAACAGGCCGGGCCGAGCTGGCAACGCGCACCGTAGGCTTGGTGCGAGGGGCAGGAGCAGGCCGGGCCGGGCTGGCGACGCGCACCGTAGGCTTGGTGCGAGGGGCAGGAGCAGGCCGGGCCGGGCTGGCGACGCGCACCGTAGGCTTGGTGCGAGGGGCAGGAACAGGCCGGGCTGGCGACGCGCACCGTACACTTGGTGCGGGGAGCAGGAACAGACCGGACCGTACTGGGGACACACACCACTGGGCCTACACCGGGATCTGGAACGGGCCGGACCGGACTGGTAACACACCCCAGTACCTCTCGCCGTGCCTCTACACCTTCCATCCCCTCTTCGACCAGTGGCCCCCGTAACCTGGCGGCCTCCTCTGCCAACCCGCTGGACCGCTCTATCGCGGCCTCCTGCTGCCCCGACGTCGTGAGCCCCCCCCTAAAAAATTTCTGGGGTTCTCTCCTCCCCGTGGGCCAGGCCTCTATAATTCTCGCCCAACTCTCGCTCTTCTGCTTCCAACTCCCGCCATTCAGCTCCTCATTGGGCTTGACCCAGTCGAAGCTCTTCCTCCACTGTTCCCAAGTCCACCCTCTCTGCTCCTCACTAGGCTTGACCCAGTCGAGGTTGCCACGGAGATCTGCTAGCGATGGCTCCTGGACACGCTGCTTGGTCCAGTTTTGGTGGGTTCTTCTGTCACGATCGCCGGTAAGAGAGGACCAATGCGCAGCGTTGAATGCAAACATATTTATTAACACTGAAGGATAACACGAACAAAAACGATAACGTGACAGTAAACGGTCTAACACAAACCAACTAGAACAAGAACCCACAAACACAACGGGAAAAACAGACATTTTAAATATGGCTCCCAATCAGAGACAACCAGCCACAGCTAACACTCGTTGCCTCTGATTGGGAGTCACTCAGGCCAACATAGAAATAAACTACATAGATCTACACCCCCTGGCTCAACATAACAGTGTCCCCAGAGCCAGGGCGTGACACCTATAAATGCCCATGTTTCTGGAATCAGATGTTTCACGAGCAGGTGTCGACATACTTTTGGTCATGTAATGTATTTTAAGTAGAAATTGTGCACCAATGTTGAATTTGAAAAGCCTGTTATATTAAATTAAGTGCCCTTTAATATAGACCACATAGGACAAAACTTATATGAATAAAAAGTGCCAAAAATCTGTATTTTGACACGTCCCTCCTCATGTTTTTCCAACGATTTTAACCTACTTAACCCAAAAATGTCTGCAAGTTTTCACAATCATTGAAAAGCTCTAGTTACATTGTTGCTTTGACAAAGTCATTTCTGAGAGAACATTTAATTCAAAGATGTGCTAGGTGCACAATGTGTTATTTAATTCTCTCCTCTGTTCTCATCCTCCTAGATTGATGCGCTGCCTTCGACAACGTGAACCATCAAGTCCTCCTCTCCACCCTCTCAGGGTGCATCCTACCTGGCAGACCGCTCCTACCAGGTGACGTGGAGAGGATCTGTGTCTGCACCACGTACTCTCACTACTGGTGTCTCCCAGGGCTCGGTTCTAGGCCCTCTCCTCTTCTCTCTATACACCAAGTCACTTGGCTCCGTCATATCCTCACATGGTCTCTCCTATCATTGCTATGAGGATGACACTCAACTACTTTTCTCCTTCCCCCCTTCTGACACCCAGGGGTTGACACGCATCTCTGCATGGAGCTTGGATGCCGGCCCACCATCTCAGGCTCAACCTCGATAAGACAGAGCTACTCATCTTCCCGGGGAAGACCTGCCCGCTCAAAGACCTCTCCATCACGGTTGACAAGTCCACAGTGTCGCCCTCCAAGAGTGCAAAGAACCTTGGCGTGACCCTGGAAAACACCCTGTCATTCTCTGCAAACATCAAAGTAGTGACCCAGTCCTGCAGGTTCATGCGCTACAACATCCGTAGAGTACAACCCTACCTCACACAGGAAGCGGCACAGGTCCTAATCCAGGCACTTGCCATCTCCCGTCTGGACTACTGCAACTCGCTGTTGGCTGGGCTCCCCGCTTGTGCCATCAAACCCATGCAACTTATCCAGAACGCTGCAGCCCGCCTGGCTTTCAACCGTCCCAAGTTCTCCCATGTCACCCCGCTCCTTCCTACACTCCACTGGCTTCCAGTTGAAGCTCGCATCCAATACAAGACCATGGTGCTTGCCTTCAGTGCAGCAACTGCCCCTTCCTACCTTCAGGCTATGCTCAAACCCTACACCCCAACCCGAGCACTCTGTTCTGCCACCTCTGGTTTCTTGGCTCTCCCACCCCTATGAAGAGCACAGCCCAAGCTCTTCTCTGTCCTGGCACCCCAATGGTGGAACCAGCTTCCCCCTGAAGCTAGGACAGCAGAGTCCTTACTCATCTTCCAAACCCTACCTCTTTAAAGAGTATCTTAAATAATCCCCCCCCCCCCTCCAAAAAAAACGTTATTGATCCAGCACTTGCACTTCTAGCTCTGACTTTGCTGATAGCAGTGACTTTATTGAGGAATAGTGTACTTACTATGCCTGTGATATGTGGTTGTCCCACCTAGCTATCTTAAGATGAATACGCTAACTGTATGTCGCTCTGGATAAGAGTGTCTGCTAAATGACTAAAATGTAAATGTATTTATGTCTGCTGTCCCTCATTTTAAGGTCAATCCTGTTTCTTGAAGTAAACTCTTGTTTTAATATGGTGAAATTATTCATTTTTTTCCCTAAAGAAATATTTTACATCTAATAGTCAAATCATAGTGTGAGCTGATTCTACTCTTTTTGGACATTTTCTGGTGTTTTGTGATGGAAAACTAAGGGGGTCGAGCATAACACGCCAACCCTGATATCCATAGAGACAGGCTATAACTATTTTCAGTTAATTTACCTCTCCCTGTTGCACACAACACGCTTCCATTCCCCCTCTCACAATGGTTGATTTAAGATTAAATCATCAAACTTGTTAAGGTCAAAGCTGTTACTTTAATTGGCATGTAGTGTAGCCACTTACTATAGTTCTTTTTTTTAATTGTATTTTTTTAAATTTTATTTCACCACTTGAGATGGGAAAATTAGTTTTTTTTACTGAAGTTGAACGTGTTCTCTTCATGACAGAATGTTAAAATTATGTGAAATTAAAAGTTGTTTTTGACCAAGTTATACTTCTCAAAAGGCACCCAATTGGCCCAGCCAGTTTCTACATCAGTGTGTCCAAAACTCAAATTCTCTATATTATTATTCAAATTATTAGAATAGCTTCTCATTTGCTGTAATGGAAAGGAAAGTCATGTATTGGTTATGAAAACAACATTTATCTTTAGAAGTCTTGTTGAACTATCTGTCTGTTCTTGTCCAAAACGTTTTTGTCTCTCCCGCTTTAACGCCCCTTTTCAAAGCGGATTTTGTTGTTAAAGAAAGGATTGCCCCGCGGGAGGCAAAAACTTCAGCGCACCGAGAGTGGGCGTTTCACTAAACTTTTCCTCCTTTCCACAGCCAATGGTAAGGCCTGTCCTATAACTCGAGCCCTCTGATTTGTTTTCCTGTCCTGTCCGCAACCTGACTGACAGCCTGCGGGGGGACCTTTTTACCCTGTACTTCCAATGGCTCCAGTGTCTATTGAGAGGGGGCAACACTTCTGATCAGAGGCTCAGCAGCGCAGAGTAGCCTTTTCAGAGGAGCGAGAAGAGGAGTGGAGAGGACGAGTGCGCGAGAGAGGGTGTCCCATCCGTCACACTAGCTGGAGGAATCCACACTCCAAAACGTATGGCTGCTTGAGAAAATAACGCTATTTTCCCCTTCTCTCTTTCTCTGGGACCTTTGGCTACTAGTTCTCTCCTAATCAGAAGTTGTCACAAGTATTTTTTGAGTTGCTCTTAAAAAGTTAACACACTTTTGCCGTGGACGTCACTGGCGACCATGGATACACATATAAGATGGAAAGTAAAACGGAGGATAAAGGACTCGCAAATCACTTTAGCGATACTTCTACTTTTTGTCACATCACAAGCCAGTTCAGGTAAGATACCACAGCCTGTATTGAAGTCTATTGCTGCTGCGCACTATTTTGCCCGTCTGTTTAGACTGTGATATGTTCTCATGTGCAACAAGGCCCTATCATACATACACTTGTGCAACTTCAATTCTACGCCCCTCTTTTAAACCATGCTTTAATTGTCTGGTTCTTGGAATGTGGTCCACATTCATATTGGTGTCATAAGCTGAAATGACCGGGGGCCCGGTCAAGGCTTTTTAAATAATGGCATTGGTGCTTGACCGAGGGCCCAGTCAAGGCTTTTTAAAGAATGTTCATATACGTTGTACTGCATTGCTCTCTCTAGTTTGTTGTTAAAGTCTATCGATTTGGTAAGAGCCCGCTGCATAGAGGACTAGCAGCGCCAACGAAATTTTTTTCGTCCAGAAACTTGTGCCAAATGTTTTCTCTCTCATCCGTTCAGATGAACTTCTCTGCCTCCAGCGATGGATTTGTGCACTCTGAAAGATGGGGTCCTCCTGCGCCATCTATAGTGCTACTTCTGATGCACATAATTTAGCATATATTTTTAGTGTCTTTAAGTTTTATTGTGTTGGGCGCACATAAGCTACACATTGCTATGCGGGATGATAGGCCTAATGTAAAGATATAGAGCCTACTTTTTATTCCCTGCCTAGTGTTGAATTGATCAACCTGGAAACCACGCTCACCTTTTATAGCCTATAGGAAAACCATTTGACCTTTCTTCCCTCTTGTCGATAGACTGTAGGCTATTTCTTCTTTAGGCATACTTTATGGAATGTTATGTTTTCATAGCCTAACTGAAAAAACAATTATGCAGCTTTCTGGATATGATATGAAAATATAGTAATTTCTTTGGGGTTTCATATTTGGCAAGCTTTTGTGGTTTTGTTGGTATTTTAGACTTGACGACAAGTACATCCATGAGCATAATGTGCTCCATATTCCCATATGAAACAGTTGACTTTAAAGTATTTCTTTAATGAGAAACAGAATGGAGCGCAGCTCTCTTGAGAGGGCGTGGCCGTCCGTCTGAAGTGGCAGGGTGGAGCCGACGCTTGGCATCTCATTGTGGGCAGGGATGCGCGCAGACATACCACATATGCTCAATAAAATAGTGTAATGTCTCTGTGAAATCGTCTTCAAGGTTCCTTTTAAAATATGCCATTAACATTGTCTGGCTATCCTCCCGAATTCCAGCTGTCTGTTTTATATGCACTCTGTGATGAGAAAATAAGGTTATTTAGTGATCACCTGTAAGCTTTTTTTTAGAGGGTGTGCCTAGAGAACTGCTCAAACAGTATGGTTTTGCAATCAGGCTCTTCTACTTTCCAACACCCTTATTCGAACATCAAATCACTTTTGGAAATGAATTGCGTGAGTTACATGTTGCTAGATGAAGGAAGGGGGTTCATGCTGTGGACAGGAGCAGTGGTGGGTGATGTGGGGGGTTTGAGTCAGGCCTAGGCCTAGTGTCCTGCATGGCATGGTAGGTGGCCTCCGCCTGCATGCTGGCTACTCTGGAGCTCTCTGCCAGTCAGAAAACAGGTGGTCAGTCAGTCAGTCAATCAAAAGCAGTAGAGGCTGCTGAGGGGAGGACGGCTCATAGTAATGGATGGAATGGAGAATGGAATGGTATTAACCAATGGAAAACACGTGTTTGATACCATTCCATTGACTTACATTCCAGCCATTATTATGAGCCGTCCTCCCCTCAGCAGCCTCCACTGGTCAAAAGGCTGTTAGATAAACAGATGGCCTGGTCTGTTCCCTCCACATACCTCAACATGAGACAGAAAAAACCCCTCTGAGGTGGAGATATGGAGATCTGGACTGGATTAAATTGCCTTTGACTGTAATTTGATAACACAATGCGATTTCCAGTCAAACAAAGTTGTATGGGCCTGCACATACAAGTCTGAGTCGTGTCCTAATGATGGAAACAATTACATATTCATGTGAATCCTGAATGCAGACTTTGATTGATTATTGATTATGGCCCTTTGGTATACATGAGGCCTTGAACTTTCTTCCCTGTGGGAGAAATGGACAGGTCTCCCTTGAATAATTGGTCTTCTGATCTCAATGCCACCTGGTAAAGTAAAGGTAAAAAAATCTGGGGGGTGTGGTCTTGTCGTTGCTCATATGTGATTGACAGACCCAGTTCCCAGTCATGCCAGATGACGTGGAGAATTGGACTGGAGTTTAACTAGGACTGAAGGGCGTGGGACAACTCACTATGATGCTGCTGTCTTCAATCAACTCTTAAAGACCAACAGAAAACAACAAGAGACTTGTTAAATTATCATCTGTGATGCTGCAGCACTTCCTGAAACCAGGACACATGCAAGGACGAGTGGAGTTTATGACTTGGTATTGGCTAGCAAGAGGCTTATTACATTGCTATTCTTGCCAATGTCAACCTAAGCAGTGTTTAATACAACAATTAATTAATCAATCATGGAAATATTTATTTTACAGCAAATAAGCATAATACATATTATAGCTATATTATCAAAAATAAGGTTTTCATCAAGGATCCCTCTGTACATTGCTCTGTTCATCTTTGCCTCGATCCTGACTAGTCTCCCTGTCCCTTTCGCTGAAAAACATCCCCACAGCATGATGCTGCCACCACTATGCTTCACCGTAGGGATGGTGCCAGGTTTCCTCCAGACGTGACACTTGGCATTCAGGCCAAAGAGTTCAATCTTGGTTTCATCAGACCAGAGAGTCTTGTTTCTCATGGTCTGAGAGTCTTTAGGTGCCTTTTGGCAAACTCCAAGCGGGCTGTCATGTGGTTTTTACGCCAGCTCTAGGAAGAGTGTTGGTGGTTCCAAACTTCTTCCATTTAAGAATGATGGAGGCCACTGTGTTCTTGGGGACCTTCAATGCTGCAGACATATTTTGGTACCCTTCCCCAGAGCTGTGCCTCGACACAATCCTGTTTCGGAGCTCTACGGACAATTCCTTCAACCTCATGGCTTAGTTTTTGCTCTGACATGCACTGTCAACTGTGGGACCTTATATAGACAGGTGTGTGCCTTTCCAAATCATGTCCAATTAATTTAATTTACCACAAGTGGACTCCAATCAAGTTGTAGAAACATCTCAAGGATGATCAATGTAAACAGGATGTACCTGAGCTCAATATTGAGTCTCATCCCCAGGACCACCCATACGTAAAAATTTATGCACACATGACTGTAAGTCGCTTTGGATAAAAGTGTCTGCTAAATGGCATATTATTATTATATTATTATAGCAAAGGGTCTGAATACTAAAAGGTATTTCAGTTTTTCTTTTTTTTATACATTTGCAAACATTTCTAAAAACCTGTTTTCACTTTGACATTATGGGGTATTGTGTGTAGATTCCTGAGGATTTCTTTCTAATTTAATCCATTTAATTTAATCCAAAAAAACAATTTAGTCTATTTTAGAATAAGGCAGTGGAAAAAGTCAAGGGGTCTGAATACTTTCCGAAGGCACTATATATTGGAAAACAGTCAGCTTTGATTGACAGCTTGTGAAAGATGTGTCCCATCAGGGCAGACAGACTGTATGGTTAACTGGTAATTAAAAGAAATGAGGCCAGGTTCTCCAGAGAATTCAGCAGTAAAGGACTTATCATCCTGATCCAAACCAGATGACCCTCTCCAGCTCCAGGCCCCAGGGCTGAGAATGACGTCAGAAGCACCAGGTAGAACCCTTTTTGGTTCCAGGTAGAACCCTTCTGGGTTGCATGTAGAACCCTCTGTGGATCGGTTTCTACATGGAACCAAAAACTGGTTCTACCTGCAACCAAAAAGGGTTCTTCAAAGGGTTCACCTTTGGGGACAGCCGAAGAACCCTTTAAGGTTCTAGATAGCACTTTTTTTCTAAGTGTAGAGACTTCCATAGCACCTCTGGTTCTGATCAGGAATATTATTCATCACCTAGCCCTGTTTCAGATCCCTTAGTGCTATGCACAAACAGATCTGGGACCAGGCTAGACTTCACCTACACAGTGGAAATTCTGCATTATCGTCTATCTATTCTGTTTAGACTACAGGATTCTAGATGTCTATCTATGCTCAGCAGACATGCATCATCAACTACATGGCATAATGAAGGCCTATCAGCCTACTTTGTGGTTGATTTGAATGTTTTCAACACAGTGTAACAAATTAATAGCAATGTGTTGATTAAAAAGCATTCCAGTTATCAACACACTTTTGGAGTAGCCCCAAGAAGGCACCATTCTCCACTGAATTTATCTAAAGGAAACAGTTTTTATTTGACGTGATATGAAACACTTTATTATTAGGCATTCTGTACAGAACACGTTAACTCACACATGATTGTTTGCAATACAATTCATGTTTTTCATCAAATCACGTGCTATCACTAACATATAGTGCCTTCAGAAAGTATTCACACCCCTTGACTTTTCCCACATTTTGTTGTGTTACAACCTGAATCTAAAATGAATTAAATTGAGATTCTGTGTCACACAATACCTCGTAATGTCAAAGTGGAATTATGTTTTTAGAAATGTTTACAAGTTAATTAAAAACGAAAAGCTGTAATGTCTTGAGTCAATAACTATTCAATACATTTGTTATGGCAATCCTAAATAAGTTCAGGAGTAAAAATGTGCTTAACAAGTCACATAATAAGTTATATGGACTCACTCTGTGTGCAATAATAGTGTTTAACATGATTTTTGAATGACTACCTCATCTCTGTACCCCACACATACAATTATCTGTAAGGTCAGTCGAACAGTGAATTTCAAACACAGATTCAACCACAAAGACCAGTGAGGTTTTCCAATGCCTCGCAAAGAAGGGCACCGGTTAGATGGAAAAAAAAAAAAAGCAGACATTGAATATCCCTTTGAGCATGGTGAAGTTATTAATTACACTTTGGATGGTGTATCAATACAGATAATTAATATGGGGTGTGTTGTTTCATGTGGTTATTGTTTTGTAGCATTTACTGTTATTGACTTCTCTTTTGTTGAGAAATATTTGTTTGTATATATATAAATATATTTATATCCATATGTCTTGTTCTCCATTGTCTTTCCCAATTTGATAATTTTTTTTTTTTTTACACAAGCCTCAACTCATTACAATTCCATTTTAATTGTGTAGTGGTTTTATACATTTCATTGTCCCAGAACTTTGAACAAACAGATAGTCCCATGCCAAACCTCATAAAAGATGGCGATAATGACAAGGAGAGAACAAAACAGAACAGTTTGTACCCTCAAAACTGTCAAGATCGAGGTTTCAATGATGAAGTAATTTGAACAGTACTAGGATCGGATATATAATGACAAAAACATATTTAAACCCAAGTGTGATCAGAGGTAGAGCCTAACCTCAGTTTATTGTTTATTTATGACCTGGTTATCTTCTCTTGGAGTACAGAGTGAAAGTCTGGTAATGACAGGAGACCAATAGGAGACGAGTTTCCTAGGTGTGATGGATGGGGTCAGAGGGCATGGGTCAGAGGTTAAAGTTCGAGGATCATTACCTTCAGGTGACCAGCGCTGCTGGATTTACAGTTTCAGAGCCTGGGGAAAGGAATGATCTTGCTGCTAGAGTAAGATCTTTAGCAGTAAGATCATCATTCATCCATTGCCTACTAATGCTAAAGATGATCTTTATGTTTTTTAAACAACTCACCCCTGGTGAGTCACTGGCTGTTCAGGACAAGAGGGACAGAGAGAGAAAGAGAGAAAGGTGCATTGTGGGTACTTGCGTGACATGATTTCCTGACACAAAAAAGTCTGGAAGGCTTTGCTTTGGAACACCATGCCCATTCTTCATTCTGGCTTTGATTGCATTTTCAAGAACTAAAAACAAAGATGGCCGAATGTGATTTAATGGTTAAAACATGGATGATAAATAATTGACTTTAAGAAAACAGATATTTTGCCAAAGTGGAGATCTCTGGGTCTATCTAGATCTCTCGCTTAACAATGCTTGTTTTAAAGAGCTTTAATTCCCAGACCTTGATGAGTGCAGCTTTATTTTGCTTTCTTGTGAAAGTTGTTGTTGTATTAGCCATGTGGCTGCTTCTCAGAGGCCAGGCTTTGCTCCCAAAAGGTTTATTTTGTGTGGAGGCAAACAGAGGTTAAAGAGAAGTTCACTGTTTCTACCAAGTCGCCCACCGGAATCAATGGGGCCTTTTCTCAAAGCTTCAATCACATTTTAGTGTTTTGGCAATTTTTCTCCTGGTTTGTTATCATTAATTAAGTAAAGGTTTTTGAATGGTCTGTGTCAATAGGAAACATTCCTCTAGGCATGTCAAACTGCTTTATTCATCAAAAATACTTGAATAGCATTCCTTGAATACCTGGGCAAAATGGAAACGTGGGTGGATTGGGGCCGAAGCCAACGACTACTCGATATGTAAACATTGACTACAGTGCTTGTTGTTTTCAGCCTGAAAAGGACTATGGGTATTGGAGTCTTTGTAATTTTAAGATTCATGGAGTTTCTCCAATATTTAGTTTTTATCCATTTGTTTTTTATCCAAAAAAAAGGGGATAGTAAGAAAGAAGCACTTGTTGTTTCACTGTGTTCAACATCTGGATCCGATAAGCTCCATTGTGCCGTCTGGCGTCTGCTGAGCCTAAAAAAAAAGAGGGTGAAAAATGCGTTCCAGATGTTTTTATTCCACTCCTGGTGGAACAAAGCACTATGAAATAAAGCACTGTTTCATTTTTCTCAAGAAAAATATACCACTAGTACCTCACTGGTTTTAGAGTTTAGGCTTTTCGCTGGAAAAATAGCTGTGTCCCATTAGGTGAGTTTTGGTGAGAGGCTTTAGAGACGGTGTGAGTTTCATAGCATCCAGGTTTGGAGCCTTGCAAAGCATCCTGGGTCATTCAAATGTTATTTTTGTGTAAAGGTTGACTTTACTATGGGGGTCAAAGGTCAAGCAAAGCTGGGCCGCAGCGGTTTTCCGTCCGCTCGGCCCACCGTCGGAACGGTTCCTCTACAAAAGGAAGTTTCCATGATAGATTGGATGCACCTTTTTATCACATTCCCCCTAATGTCATTCATGTGTGTTATGGAAGAAGAGGGCAAGGCTTTTACTAACTGATGTAACTGATGCAGAATGTTCATGATCAAGCCTTCCAATAGCCATGGCCTCCGAACCTGGTGTTGCAATGGAAACCTCTGGAACTGTTCTGGCTGCAAGATGGTGAAACACAGACACAGGCACCAGACTGGTGGCATTTGAGCATTGCAATCAAGTAATAAAAACACAGCCATGAAACCCAAAATGGAGGAAATTCAGTTCAGAGTGCAATCCCCAAACTCAACCTCCATCATTATTAGTAATTGTTTGTCCCTTTTGAGCGAATACTGTTTCAGCACCAGTTTTTCAATGGTCATATTCTTATCCCTCGATATGGGAAATCCTTCAAGCCCGTTTGACTCAATCAGATAAGTGGTGGTTCTGTGGTGTGAAAAGGCCTGTTTTTGAGTGTGTGTGCATGTGTTTGTGTGTCTATCACCGTGGTGCAGGGGAAGGAATCTGAGTTAGCTGGACTGTGGAGAGAAGCAGTGACCCTGCAATTTCATGATCCACTTCAGACTGTGAATGCAGCCATTATGGTGTGGAACTGAACTGGCTAGGCAGTTGAGTGGTTCATGGTTTAGGTTACGACCCCTGGCCTCCAACCAGCTCCACCTAACGCCTGATCAACAGCAAAGACTGACACTCTTCTTTTATATCTGTGCAGATGACGGAATGTGATGGCTGATAAAAGATTATTCCAGGTCAGAAGTTTGACTCTGTCTGTCAGATTGAAGGAGATCCTTTGTATGCCACTCATGACATAAACATTTGTGTGTCATGTTAGGGACTGTTGGGGACAGGGAAACACTGTTCTCTCAAGAGTTCATAGTCAGACTGCCCCAAAGGACCATGGGACATCTTATTGGACCTCTTCCCACTAAAGCTGTAGAGCCAGGTTTTCCAGGACAGTGATTTGACAGGAGACTATGTTCAGGCTCGGACATGATCCTCTATTGAAGAGGAGAAAATAGGGTTTTATCTTGATTTCATGGTGAAAAGTTGAGTCTTTTCATATGTAGTCTCAGATAATTAAGTCAAGATGCTGTTGGTTTGAGTTCACAACCCAAAGCCCCAATAATGGCTGTAGGGATTTTAGTATTTTCAATAGTGGTTCTTACAACTGAGTGTCTGTTTTCAACAGATGTGGTACCATGCCAGCAAAGGATGTAGAATGTCATGCTAGTCTTTTACATTTTAGTCATTCAGCAGATGCTGTTATTGAGAGCGATGTACAGGATCAATTAGGGTTAAGTGCCTTGCTCAAAGGCATAGTGACAGATTTTTCACTTAGACAGCTTGGGGATTTGAACCAGCAGCCTTTTGGTTACTGGCTCAACGCTGTTAACCACTAGGCTACCTGCCACACTTTTCTCGCAGTTAGTAGAGTAGTGTCAGGGCCTATGTCTATTTTCACTCAACATCTGTGCTGTATACACTGTAAGGCCAGAAGTGGTATAGGCCTACTTCTTACTGTAGCTCTTTTCCAGCCAAAATAATTGGGTATTCACGATTCAGCTCTCCAGGATAGCAGCACTGTTCTCTATTAAGGGGTAGTATAATTATTGAGCATGGAAAGCAATGCTTGAGTCATTCTTTCCAACCCCAATCCCCATCCCCAGTCAGCCCTAGCTTCAATCCTAGCCACAGCCTGGGCAGCAGAACTACTGACTGAAGCATTTTAGGGGGAAATCGCATGATTATCTTCCCTGGTAGCTAACCCCACTCTAGAAACCTCACTACTTCAGTTGTAGCCATTCTATTTTTCTTTATTAGGTGAGAAAATGTGCAGGGGGGGCTGGGGGGTGTTGGTGGTTGGAAAGACTTTATGAAAGAGAGACAGAGATACAGACAGAGAGAAACAACAAAATGAGGTTGAACAATACAGAATGGTACATTTACAGTGTGTGAATCTTTTCTATTTGAGAATGTGAGGTGAAAGGGGTGTCTGTGTGTTCCTTCATCCCCTGGCAGGTGGGCTCTATGTCTCCTCCTATAATGTCAGTGGTAGTGTCAGGCCAGGGCAGGACAACCAATCCCCCCACCCGCTCAAAACTGGGACAGGGACAGGAATTGGTTGCCATGGAGACATTGGAAGCAAGTTCCAAATATTTTTCACAGGATGTTTAGAGTGGATCTCCTGGCGAGTTTCGTCTGTGTACAAGTCTGACTGCATGGTGTTTGACTGGTCATTAGAGCCCATAGGAACATGGTTGATGTATTACCACTATTCATTTCTCCTTCAAGAACAAAAGGCAAAAAATAATCTGAGCAACACAAGTTGATTTATAACAGCAATATAGTTCCTTTCCTCAAAAAGAATAAACCCAAAGCAAGAGGGTTCTCTAAATCATATCCCCTAACCAAGAACATATCATGTTTATCAAATCACTGGAGGCTGTTCCTTAAACCACTCAATGATTCATGTGTTCTTGCTGCCAGAAAATGTTGTAGCTAATATTTAGATATAGTTTTTCATGTTTCTAAGGCACTGGCTTGAAGTTTATTTTCATGAGTAATTTTGTTATCATTTTGGTTGTCATGTTGAATTTTGATGCAGGCATTCAATACTTTGGATAAGTAGGCCTCAAAGCCTGTATGAAAGTATTTATCTGTGGCTCAGCGACAACGTTTTCTGGCAAAGCTTTCTGGGTCATTGAGTTCGCTGATGATGCCATGTAATTATAGTTTGTGTCTGTGAATAAAGGGAGGCATTCTACTTTCTACTCATTCCTGCATTTGAAAGAAAACAGCTCAGGTTCGATTCTCATCATTTCCACAAAAGTCCAAGCAATTCACATAATTGGTTCAAAGTGGGTCATTCTAGCAACAGCCAGACGGTTGAGATCCAAAAGTCAGATAGCCATTGGAAAGTACTGTCTGTTCTGCTGTGTGTGTGTGTGTTAGGCCTTTGTTAGTGTTATTCTGTTATAGGGTTATAGCATTTTGGAGATTTTGGAGATTTTGCTTCTTTTCTCTCTGCTCTGTTCATCTTGTTCATGTCTATCGAAAGAGCTGGTGGGGGAGACGGATTGTTCTGGAATGCAAGTGCTGTCTTGTTTTGTCGTTAGTCGTCCAGCAGTCAGCCCTCAGCCCTCAGAATGGAGATCAGCAGCAAGAGAGACAGAGGATGCAAGGGAGCCCAAGGAGCGGAGAGAGACGGAAGGATCGAGAGACAAAGAAAGTGAAAGAGGGAGAGGGAGATAAAGGGACTGAGAGAGACACTGAGAGAGAGAGAAAAGACAGAGCGAGACATGAGGTAGAGGGCAGAGTAAGAGAGCATGGAGGAGTGGAGGAATACAGTTGAGTGAGGAGAGAAAGAGAAGACAAGGGATTGACAAGTACAGCCAGACTTGCTAAGAGGGAGCCACATAATAGCTGCAGAAGGAGAGGGAGAGAGAGAGAGAAAGAATGCCTGTGTGTCTCGAGAGTGCCATTTCTCTGCAGCCAGTCTCGCTGTAAATGGAGTGTTTAAGAGTGAGCAGCAGCAACCTGCTTGAGTCAGTTTTTCCATCTTAGTCTGTTGAGGTGGAGGGGAGGGAGTGAGGGAGGGAGGATGGTAGATACTGATTTATTTCTCTCTGGTCTGAGACTCTGAGCCACTCATCGCTCCCTGTTGAGACAATGAAGAAAACCACCTGGTATTCTCCCTGCTAAAGCAATAAGACCAGGGCTAAAGCCCTGACAGAGTAGACTGAGAAGCACAGGCCAGCTCTCGCTCACACACACACGTGGTGAACGAGTACACACATGCAGGCAGATGCGCATGCACACTCACAAACATTCCTCTAGCTGAAGCTACTCCTGGCTTAGTGCGAGTGTGTCTACCTGTCTGCCTATAGATGAGTGTGTCTACCTGTCTGCCTATAGATGAGTGTGTCTACCTGTCTGCCTATAGATGAGTGTGTCTACCTGTCTGCCTATAGATGAGTGTGTCTACCTGTCTGCCTATAGATGAGTGTGTCTACCTGTCTGCCTATAGATGAGTGTGTCTACCTGTCTGCCTATAGATGAGTGTGTCTACCTGTCTGCCTATAGATGAGTGTGTCTACCTGTCTGCCTATAGATGAGTGTGTCTACCTGTCTGCCTATAGGTGAGTGTGAAGTGAGCAAGCAGCTGTTTTATACACTGTAGCTATAGACACAAACATTTATCATTGTGGAGTCCTGACATTCGTGTTTCTACTTTTGTGTTGTAAGTAAGTCTGGGTGCTACATTAATTTAGATATTTTCATTGAATTAAGACTGTTGTTTGGGAGTGTTAATCTGTATATATACAGACTGTTGTTTGGGAGTGTTAATCTGTATAGATACAGACTGTTGTTTGGGAGTGTTAATCTGTATATATACAGACTGTTGATTGGGAGTGTTAATCTGTATATATACAGACTGTTGTTTGGGAGTGTTAATCTGTATATATACAGACTGTTGATTGGGAGTGTTAATCTGTATATATACAGAATGTTGTTTTGGAGTGTTAATCTGTATATATACAGACTGTTGTTTGGGAGTGATAATCTGTATATATACAGACTGTTGTTTGGGAGTGTTAATCTGAATACAGTGGGGGAAAAAAATATTTAGTCAGCCACCAATTGTGCAAGTTCTCCCACTTAAAAAGATGAGAGAGGCCTGTAATTTTCATCATAGGTACACGTCAACTATGACAGACAAATTGAGGAAAAGAAATCCAGAAAATCACATTGTAGGATTTTTAATGAATTTATTTGCAAATTATGGTGGAAAATAAGTATTTGGTCACCTACAAACAAGCAAGATTTCTGGCTCTCACAGACCTGTAACTTCTTTAAGAGGCTCCTCTGTCCTCCACTCGTTACATGTATTAATGGCACCTGTTTGAACTTGTTATCAGTATAAAAATAGTCACACTCCAAACTCCACTATGGCCAAGACCAAAGAGCTGTCAAAGGACACCAGAAACAAAATTGTAGACCTGCACCAGGCTGGGAAGACTGAATCTGCAATAGGTAAGCAGCTTGGTTTGAAGAAATCAACTGTGGGAGCAATTATTAGGAAATGGAAGACATACAAGACCACTGATAATCTCCCTCGATCTGGGGCTCCACGCAAGATCTCACCCCGTGGGGTCAAAGTGATCACAAGAACGGTGAGCAAAAATCCCAGAACCACACAGGGGGACCTAGTGAATGACCTGCAGAGAGCTGGGACCAAAGTAACAAAGCCTACCATCAGTAACACACTACGCCGCCAGGGACTCAAATCCTGCAGTGCCAGACGTGTCCCCCTGCTTAAGCCAGTACATGTCCAGGCCCGTCTGAAGTTTGCTAGAGTGCATTTGGATGATCCAGAAGAGGATTGGGAGAATGTCATATGGTCAGATGAAACCAAAATATAACTTTTTGGTAAAAACTCAACTCGTCGCGTTTGGAGGACAAAGAATGCTGAGTTGCATCCAAAGAACACCATACCTACTGTGAAGCATGGGGGTGGAAACATCATGCTTTGGGGCTGTTTTTCTGCAAAGGGACCAGGACGACTGATCCGTGTAAAGGAAAGAATGAATGGGGCCATGTATTTTGAGTGAAAACCTCCTTCCATCAGCAAGGGCATTGAAGATGACACGTGGCTGGGTCTTTCAGCATGACAATGATCCCAAACACACCGCCCGGGCAACGAAGGAGTGGCTTCGTAAGAAGCATTTCAAGGTCCTGGAGTGGCCTAGCCAGTCTCCAGATCTCATCCCCATGGAAAATCTTTGGAGGGAGTTGAAAGTCTGTGTTGCCCAGCGACAGCCCCAAAACATCACTGCTCTAGAGGAGATCTGCATGGAGGAATGGGCCAAAATACCAGCAACAGTGTGTGAAAACCTTGTGAAGACTTACAGAAAACGTTTGACCTGTGTCATTGCCAACAAAGGGTATATAACAAAGTATTGAGAAACTTTTGTTATTGACCAAATACTTATTTTCCACCATAATTTGCAAATAAATTCATTAAAAATCCTACAATGTGATTTTCTGGATTCTTTTTTCTCATTTTGTCTGTCATAGTTGACGTGTACCTATGATGAAAATTACAGGCCTCTCTCATCTTTTTAAGTGGGAGAACTTGCACAATTGGTGGCTGACTAAATACTTTTTTCCCCCACTGTATATACAGACTGTTGCTGTCTGCTAGGGTGGTCATTGTAAACATACACTCAACTCAGTTCAACTCCAGTGTGTAAGGCCTCAGACCCACCAATAGAGTCTGCTGGCCTAGAGTACTTAGCACCTCTGAACGTCTTTGCTAACCAAGTGTGCACCGATTTTACATGTGGAATTGCGTGAAAGATTATACAGCGGGTGGTCCCTAAAGGCGCCTGCATACATAGGTTTGGTTTGCTCCTAGCAGAACTTGGCTAGGCGATGTGACCGTCTGTTTTCTCATACTCCCTAAAGACCTTCTCTTGGAAACAAGAAAAAAAGCGGCAATATGACTGTTTTTGCCTCTTGAGCCACCATAGCAACAACATAGCCAGAAACACTTCCTCAAAATAGTCAAAATTATTCTAAGATAAATAAATCAAGAAATCAGTCATTACGTTTTGGCAGAGGTTTAGCCGTGCTATTTTACATCTAGCTAAGATGTTTGGTGCAGTATTTCTCTAGTGAAAAAATGTGTATGAAAACGAATAGTCTCTCGTTGAATGACAATCAACACTTCATGTTCCCGCTCCTACTAGAAGTAGTACTGTTGACCAATCACAGACGAAGGGGCACAGACTTCGTCTACCAAACTTTGTCTACCAAACGTCTACCAAACAACATTTTGGCATAATATATGCACAAACTGTTTAGACTGGAAAGCATACGGTAAGCTTAAAACACAGCACGCTGAACGATCAGCAGACGAACACTAGATCCACATTCGGCGCAATGTGTGCGAGCCTTACGTGTATGTGAATAAGAGTGTGTTTTTGTCTCGCTGTGAGCAATCCGTTTAGTGTGTATTCATGCACCTCCATTCCCTGTGTTATTTGTCTTGTCTGGTGTTTCCTGTTATTCAGAATGTGATTGGGAGCAAGCTGAAGTTATTCTCTAGGAACTCTGTCTGTCTGTCTGTCTGACTGTGTGTGTGTCGTCTTGTGACTGGCACGCTCACAACGGCCTGGTCAGGACCAGAGAAATGAGAGATATGTAAACAACTGAGCCAGTCTCTCTCCTCTTTCCTCTCTGCTGCCCGGCCCTGCCCTCTCATGTACCCTACTCAGTCTGGGTCACTGGGAGAGGTGGTCCTTCTATGTTTTTACTCTTTTTGATATGTATGCTTCTGTTTCATGTGAATATTGTTTTGGTGAGCATGTGTGTATGTCGTGTGTGCATGTGTGTGTGTATGAGAGAGAGAGAGAGAGAGAGAGAGAGACAGAAAAAGAAAAAGAGAAACAGACAAAAAGAGAGGGAGGGGGTAACACTTTTCCGGAACAGGGATCGGTTCAGAGGTAAGCAAATGGTCAGTAAATCATGCAGACTGCTGCGATGCACAATGGGTTTAATGTAGCTGACATTAGTGCGTGTGTGTGTGCATGCGTGCGTGTGTGTTGTGTGTGCGTGTGTGTGTGTGTGTGAGTGTCCTGTCAGTGTGTCTATGTAGTGGGGTGTAATGTAGTGTACGTAATGACCGCAGGCTAATCTAGGGGCGAGTCATATGATTACAAAACCAACACCCTCAGGTCAACGCTGATCGCTACCTGTCAGTTGGGAGGGTGACTGAGGGCATGTGTGTGTATTTGCGCATGTGTGTGTTTTTGCCCATGTGTGTGTTTTTGCATGTCTGTGTGTGTATGTCTGTATTTTGATCTAAGGGGTTAATTGAACATTAGCCAAAATATTCTGATATATGTCATCATATCAGTCACAGCCCTTTCCCTTATAATGCTCAGATTTGACATCTACTGTACACGTCACTTCTGGCATCCATCCAAGTTGGGTAACAGTTGGATAAGAGTTAAAACACCCCACACCCTCCCTCCCCCCATCTGGGATGCTGCGCTGTAGGAGGGGGAAGTTCAGCTTCCCACTCTGCCCTGGTTGTTTTCGCTGCTCTGGTCTCATGGCGATGGGCAGACAGACAGTCGGACAGACAGGTGGGTGGACAGAGGGTCGGCCACAGAGACAGACTCCACGCTGCTGCTAATTGCTCTTTGTCCTCAGCGCCAGGTCAAGCATGTGCCTCAGTGCCTGGAGAACACAACCAGCCTGGCCTCAGCCTGCAGGAGGAGGGAGGGGAGAAACACTGGCTACGTCCCAAATGGCACCCTGTTGCCTATTTAGTGCACTACTTTTGCCCAGGGTTTATAGGGCTCTGATCAAAAGTAGTGCACTATGTAGGGAATAGGGTGCCATTTGGGACTCAGCCAGCGCAAGAGGGAAGAATGTTAATCCTGATTCCTGCTCTGTAGAGAACTCACCCTGTTTCACCCTGGCCTGTTGCCTGCCCTGCTCCCCCACCAGGGAATGAGACGGTCTACACTGAATGGACAAGAGTCACTGAATGGACTTTGGTGTGTGTGTGTATGGGGGGGGGGTGGGGGTGGGGGTGGGGGAGTGTTGTGTGTGGGTGTGTGTTGTGTGTGGGTGTGTGTTTGTGTGTGTGTGCGTGTGTGTGTGTGTGTGTCTGTGTGTATGTGTCGAGACTGCGTGAGACGAGGGGGTCTGCGACTGTCTTGGTAACCAGCCGAAATCAGGATTATTAACCTGCCACTGGAGCTACTGTTCAGAGAGAAAGAGAACAAGGAATGGAGGGAGGGAAAGTCCCACTGGGCACAGACAACAATTCAACGTCTATTCCACGTTGGTTCAACGTAATTTAATTGAAATTACGTGATAGCAACGTTGATTCAACCATTATGTGCCTAGTGGGGAGAGAGGGAGGGAGCAAAAGAGCCGAGAAGGGTTGGCAACCACATCAAGCCTCTCCCCATCGCGAACGTTCTCCAGGAACAGTGTGAAGAATTTTTTTTATCTCATGTTAATACATTTTTGCTTACAATATATTTGATGAGTTCATTATCCCTTACAGTGCTGCTACAGTACCTCCCTAAGCCAGCCTGTCTGGCTAAACAGACCTATAAAAAGGCCAACAAAAAAGGTGTCTTCACACACTACTTATACAGTACCGTAAAGGCCTTTTTGAACTGAGTAAAGACTAACAGGAGAGTGTGAGTAGATGGACATTTAGCACCAATATCAGCCTTTAGGAACTGAAGACAGTAAAGGGACAGGGGGAGAGGCGGAGAGAGGGAGAGTGGAGAGGAGGAGAGAGGGAGAGAGGAGAGAAGGAGAGGGGAGAAAGGGAGAGAGGGAAGAGGGGGAGAGCATAGCCACAGGAAGTAGGGGTGCTGAGGGTGCTGCAGCACCCCCTGAAAAATCAGAATATATATTTTTTTACTCAAACATCTTCCCGCGGTTATGGGAGAGAGAAAGAAAGAGGAAAAAGGTATAGAGGGAGAGGGGGAGAGGGTGAGAGGGTAGATCACTGTGAGACTGAAGGGTGTTTACCAGAGAAAATGTTCCTAATTGTCCGGTCTGCCCGCCTCAGTCACGTCCCTCTGGTCTCAGATCTCCAACAGATGATGATATGTCATAAGGTTCTAATCAAGAGTCTCAGATGTTCCTCTACGTCCTCACTGGAGCTATGTGAAACAGCCCTAGGGTACGTCCCAAACAGCACCCTATTCCCTACATAGTGCACAACTTTTCACCAGGGCCCATAGGGCAGTTACATTTGAATAAGACGGTAAGATCTTTTGTCCAGGTGTGTGTGGGTGACTTCAGTGTTGTAGTTATTTTTCTGTGTCAGTTGGCTCTTCTCCCTGCTGTTCTCTGTTTTAGGCTGCTGTAGCTATGACCCTGTGGTCTGTTTCATGGTTAAAGAGCCATTCCGCATCCAAGGTTCTGTAGTTGTGTTGGCCCCAATATGTCATTAAGCACTGGCACAGAGAAGGATGTGTGCCTGTGATGTGGTTCTGCTCCACTGTGTGCCATGTACGGGCAATGAGAGAGAGAGAGAGAGAGAGAGAGAGAGAGAGAGAGAGAGAGAGAGAGAGAGAGAGAGAGAGAGAGAGAGAGAGAGAGAGAGAGAGAGAGAGAGAGAGAGAGAGAGAGAGAGAGAGAGAGAGAGAGAGAGAGAGAGAGAGAGAGAGAGAGAGAGAGAGAGAGAGAGAGAGAGAGAGAGAGAGAGAGAGAGAGAGAGAGAGAGAGAGAGAGAGAGAGAGAGAGAGAGAGAGAGAGAGAGAGAGAGAGAGAGAGAGAGAGAGAGAGAGAGAGAGAGAGAGAGAGAGAGAGAGAGAGAGAGAGAGAGAGAGAGAGAGAGAGAGAGAGAGAGAGAGAGAATCTCATTTGATTAAATATTTAAGAATGAGAGCTATATAGGGTCCTTTTGCTGTAGAGTAAACAGCACCTCTCTCTCTCCTCTCTGGGAGGTGTGGGCTGTGGTCAGCCTATGTTGACCCAGGGAAAAGCTCTGGCCCTCTGGCCCTAGCTTCAGTCAGGGTCCATCCTGTTCCTAAGGTGTTGCTCCCCCAAGGGAGCTGCCATGCTAAGTAGACAAACACTTCAGCTTAATAAGGTGGGATTGAGAGCCATACCTGTGGGCTGGGATGTGGTTTACTACCACCTCAGGAGGGTCGGAGGAAGGTGAGGGAAGTGTGACTGGGGTTTGGAGGTGTGTGTGTGTTTACCGAACTTGAGTTCTTGCTACTGCTGTTGAATTGGGCTAAACACACATCTATACACAGAAACTTGCGCAAACACATACAGGACAGCTTAGAGAAAAAATGTGTCATAAAGGCTAAACTGTAGGGTGTTTACCCTCTGGACAGAGGGGAGATGTTATGTCACACCCCTTCTCTCTCCCTCCTGTCCAGTAAGAAGCCTATTGCCACTCTCCCTGTCCATGCCCCCTGGGTGACCTACTGCTTACAACTGAGGGGTTAGTTTATGGCACAGTAGCATTAGGAGGGTAGGACACCCCCTCCTGCTTACCACCATGTACTGATGAGAATACCTTGAACACAGCAGACAAACAACAGATGTTCATATCCGCCAAGCAGGAGAAGAAAGTGAGAAAAGACTAGATGAAATCTGTGAAAGGAGTGGATGGATGGATAGAGGTAGAGGAAAAGGGAGATTATGGCGGAGGGGAAAGAGAGAGGATATCCTGATGACAACGGTTTCCTCCCCAAAAGCTGCTGATCTTTATAGGATTAGGTTGTGTCAGAGAAGACTGGCAAAACCAACAGGCCTCTACAGGGGTCACGACACGGTTAGCATCGACTGGTTGATCGCAGCCAAACGTACTCCTCCTCTTCCTCCTCCTCCTCTTCATCTCCAATCACTGCAGTCATGTGACTCATATTGCACTATATAGGGAATAGGGTGTCATTTCAGATTTAGATGATGTATTATTGAATTGCTTATAATATAATAATAATAATAATTATTATTTATAATAATAACAATAATAATAAATAATATATGCCATTTAGCAGATGCTTTTATCCTAAGTGACTTGCATACATTTTAGGTACGTGTGTTCCCGGGAATCGAACCCACAGTGCTATGACTGAGGTAGTCCTATGGCTAGTTGGTCTCGCCAATGGAGCCATTCACACTGTTTGCTAACTTAATTGCAGTCATCAGCTAATTGCAGCTGTCAGTGTCAACTGTTATGGCTGTTTTCTAAGTATAGAGCTGTTAGCTAACTTTAGCTGTTAGCTAATTGTAGCTAATTTGCCAGTTGCTAATGTTAGCTTGTACTAGCTGTTTGCTCATTGTTGTTATTGTAGTAGAGTAGACAGTTGAGTGAAAGGAAAGCCAACCCCCCCACAACCCTTTCACCCTGACCCTGCCTAGCTAAGCCCAAATGAACAGACACGTGCTTCTAAGTCCAGGGGGTCAGATATCACCTTGGGAGAATTTCAATTACATACTCCTCATGTCCTCTCTCCTCTCTCCTCTCAAAACCCATTGGAGGAGAAGATCAGAGGGGAGGGACCTCTGGCTTTTTCCTCCAATGGGTTTTGAAAAGGAGGCAAGGAGAGAGGACACAAGGAGTATATAATTGAGATTGGCTTCTGGAACTGCAGAGTTGAGTTGGACGGGACTTTTATAACGTATATTGGTTATTTATGGATGGGGTATCTTGTAATTAGCGACCATAGACACCCCTATGAAGTTGTAGTGGTGAAGCTGGGCTAGATGGTAACCGATGGTAACCAAAAGGTTGCTGGTTCGAATCCCGGAGCAGACAAGGTGAACAATGTGCCGCTGTGCCCTTGAGCAAGGCACTTAACACCAATTGCTTCAGAGATGCTGGACAATGGTGACCCTGGCTGTGACCCCTCTCCCTGCGGGTATCTCAGGGGGAATTGGGATATGCAAGAAATACATTTCCATTACACACTTGTACAAGTATTTAACACGACAAATATAAGAACCCCCCCACATTATTATTATTATTATTATTAGATGAACCTAGATCTATCCTAGATCAGTTGTAGTGAAGCTGAGTGAGTGGAATGGAGCATCAGCAAGTCAAACAAAATGTAACTCTTAACTACCATATACTCATGACCCCCAGCATCAGGAAGTGTGTTGGATTATGTCCTTATATGGATGTGGGGAACCCTGGATCGGTAGTGGGGTCAGTGGGTGAGTCTGGATGAATGCTGTCTGAGGACTAGACAGAGACTGGGAGGTGAGAGGAATGGAGGATATGGCTGGTCGCTAGAATAGAAGATATGGCTGGTCGCTAGAATAGAGGATATGGCTGGTCGCTAGAATAGAGGATATGGCTGGTCGCTAGAATAGAGGATATGGTTGGTCGCTAGAATAGAGGATATGGCTGGTCGCTAGAATGGAGGATATGGCTGGTCACTAGAATAGAGGATATAGCTGGTCGCTAGAATAGAGGATATGGCTGGTCGCTAGAATAGAGGATATGGCTGGTCGCTAGAATGGAGGATATGGCTGGTCGCTAGAATAGAGGATATGGCTGGTCGCTAGAATGGAGGATATGGCTGGTCGCTAGGATGGAGGATATGGCTGGTCGCTAGAATAGAGGATATGGCTGGTCGTTAGAATGGAGGATATGGCTGGACGCTAGAATGGAGGATATGGCTGGTCACTAGAATAGAGGATATAGCTGGTCGCTAGAATAGAGGATATGGCTGGTCGCTAGAATAGAGGATATGGCTGGTCGCTAGAATGGAGGATATGGCTGGTCGCTAGGATGGAGGATATGGCTGGTCGCTAGAATAGAGGATATGGCTGGTCGTTAGAATGGAGGATATGGCTGGACGCTAGAATGGAGGATATGGCTGGTCGCTAGAATGGAGGATATGTCTGGTCGCTAGAATAGAAGATATAATCCGGTCTGGATTACTGCAACTCGCTGTTGGCTGTGCCATTAAACCCCTACAACTCATCCAGAATGCCGCAGCCCGTCTGGTGTTCAACCTTCCCAAGTTCTCTCACGTCACCCCGCTCCTCCGCACACTCCACTGGCTTCCAGTTGAAGCTCGCATCTGTTACAAGACCATGGTGCTTGCCTATGGAGCTGTGAGGGGATCGGCACCTCTGTACCTTCAGGCTCTGATCAGTCCCTACATCCAAACGAGGGCATTGCGTTCATCCTCCTCTGGCCTGCTGGCTCCCCTTCCTCTGCGGAAGCATAGTTCCCGCTCAGCCCAGTCAAAACTGTTCGCTGCTCTGGCACCCCAATGGTGGAACAAGCTCCCTCACGACGCCAGGACAGCGGAGTCACTCACCACCTTCCGGAGACATTTGAAACCCCACCTCTTTAAGGAATACCTGGGATAGGATAAAGTAATCCTTCTACCCCCCCACCTAAAAAAAATAATATATATATATATTGTAAAGTGGTTATCCCACTGGCTATAGGGTGAATGCACCTATTTGTAAGTCACTCTGGATAAGAGCGTCTGCTAAATGACGTAAATGTAAATGTAAATATGGCTCGTCGCTAGAATAGAAGATATGGCTGATCGCTAAAATGGAGGATATGGCTGGTCGCTAGAATAGAAGATATGGCTGATCGCTAAAATGGAGGATATGGCTGGTCACTAGAATAGAAGATATGGCTGGTCGCTAGAATAGAAGATATGGCTGGTCGCTAGAATGGAGGATATGGCTGGTCTCTAGAATATAAGATATGGCTGGTTGCTAGAATAGAAAATATGGCTGATCGCTAAAATGGAGGATATGGCTGGTCGCTAGAATAGAGGATATGGCTGGTCGCTAGAATGGAGGATATGGATGGTCGCTAGAATAGAAGATATGGCTGATCGCTAAAATGGAGGATATGGCTGGTCGCTAAAATAGACGATATGGCTGGTCGCTAGAATGGAGGATATGGCTGGTCGCTAGAATGGAGGATATGGCTGGTCGCTAGAATGGAGGATATGGATGGTCGCTAGAATAGAAGATATGGCTGGTCGCTAGAATAGAAGATATGGCTGGTTGCTAGAATAGAGGATATGGCTGGTCGCTAGAATGGAGGATATGGCTGGTCGCTAGAATAGCAGTCTGAGACACACAACATTCACCAGCCACTAATTACATTAGAACACTCGCATAACATTGGCTAGATTAACCTATAGCGATCAGACTGTAACTCAGTGAGTCTGACACGTTCCTCCTACCACAATGCCCTAAGTGATTTGATGTAGCCTACCACAAGGCTCTCTTATACCTACCACAAGGTCCTAAGCTAAGCCTGTTGTTACTATGAGACCTCAGTGGGTTTGGGTGTTTTCAGACTGTAATTTTAGTTCTCATCAGTTAGACTTGAGGGTTGACTTCATAGACAGAGGCCACTGTGTTCAGCCACTCTGTAATCAGGAGAGAGAGAGAGGGACACACCCTGAATATATTGAGCTAGGTGGGGGTTACATTAGATTGAAGGAGGAAAGCCTAGGAGTGTGTGTGTGTTTGTGGTCAAATTGACCTCTTTTGCTATGTTTTAAAGAACTTTCTACTCTTTGTTTCATGTTTTATGCATGTACAGTATGTGTGTCTGAGCCTTGTGTAAACTATGTGAATGAATGTGTGTGTCCACACGCCTGTGTGTGCATGTCTATGTGTGTGACAGTCCTGTCTTGATGTAGTGCCCAGTGGCCGGTGGCTGGGGCCTTGTGGTCTTAACAGTTCGTCAATGTTCTTCTTCTGTGGTGGCTGAGGTGTGGTTTCATTCCTCTCTACCTCCACCATTATAGGCCTCCAGTATCCCATGGGCCTTGTGGCTGGGTTTCCCAGGAGACCGACGGGCCCTGGGCTGTTAATAATGTATGCCATTTAGCAGACGCTTTTATCCAAAGCGACTTACAGTCATGCGTGGGTGGCCCTGGGAATCAAACCCACAATCCTGCCGTTGCCAGCGCCATGCTCTACCAACTGAACCATACAGGACCTGTTGGCAGTTTGAGGATAAACAGTGTGGTGGTATGGGTGTGACTGGGAGCAGGATGGGAATTCCAGGCAGCATTCCCAACGGCGCTAGAGAAAGGAGAGTCAGCAGGTTTATGCATCTACTGAGTATTATATTGTTGTAGATACAGTATGTCCTTTGGGGACTCATGTGGACAGGATTACAGAGGTATTGTCTGTATAGAGAAAGATAAATACCTGCAGTAATAATTACTATTTGTTTTACAGTTTTCCTTTAGTTTAGTTTTAAGATGTTTTCCTATTGTGTGTCTGAGCCTTGTTGGCAGTTTTGGCAGTTTTGATTTAAGTTTAGTTTCACTTGATTTTGACAGTGGGAACTGTCCGACCCTAGTAGAGATCTTTAGGACAAGCTATCTCATTTCAGTCAATCAGTCAGCCTAGCCAGTGAAAGTCATTATCTAGCTGCTGGGTACATTGTATCACTCACTCCATTATGAGCTGATGATGAGAGACAAATCAGAGTCTTTCTTTAGGCCCTTCAACTGCTTCAAGAGGTTCTGTCATTCCGTGGTATGTTGTTGTTGCAGGGGTACGTAGTTCTCATACTGGAATGGCTTAGAGAGAGGGTGGGCAGGGAGAGGTAGGGGGTGGGCGTTGGTGGAAATTACTGGACCTTCCCCCAGATATGTCAAAGTCATCTGGTGTGTCTGTCAAATATGTCCCCCCTAGCATTGGGATAATGTCCTGGGTTCAGCTGCTGCTCACATTTGGATGGAAAGACAATTATGTAGTTAGATAATAAGAGTCTTCCGATTGAAGACAGGAAGAGAGGAGAGGGCCAGCTCATAGAGGAAGCAAGGGAAGGCACTGGATAATGAGAGAGGGAGAGAAAGAGAGAGAGAGAGGGAGAGATAAATAGAGAGAGAGAGGGGGAAGAGAGGAAAAGAGAGAGGAAGTTGGCGAGTGAATCTCCACATAGTTTACATTCTTTCATCTGACTCCAATCCCACGTATTTTCCTCTTAATGGTCTGCACACACCCATATGAGAGTTCACTCCCCCCTCCCCACCTCTCTCGCTGTCTCTCTGTTTATATGACCTAACCAAGTGAGAGCGCGAGTGTCGTTAGTTGTGTTTACATACAGTATATGTGTGGGACTGGGAACATAAGCGAGCTGTGTGTGAGAGCTGTTTGATATGGGTCAGATGCCTGTCCAGAATCAGATGTTGTACACTACACAGCATGGAATGTAGATGATCAAAATCACATTTTCAAATCTTTCTCTAACTAGCTGATAGTGATGCCTGATATCAACAGCAGTAAAGTGGAAGTTATGAAGGAAGGAATTCCCCCTAGTGCTGTGGATGGTGATGGTGATCCATGGTCATGTGTATCTGTAGTGGATTTGGATCTAGAATTTTGTTTAGTGGTTGAGTGGTTTATTTTAATTGAGCTGCGCTGCACGTGAGAGACTGTAATGATCTCCAGCTGGAGGAAGTTAAGGGGCAGTGGGAAGAGTGCATGCCCTCTCTCCCTCCCTCCCTCCACCCTTTTCTCTCCAGATGGATGGGGCTTTTGAAAGCTCCTCTCTGAACAGCCTCAATAAATGTGTGTGGTCCTGGCTGACCTGACACCTGATCCTTCCTGCTTTACCTGTGTGTGTGTGTGTGTGTGTGTGTGTGTGTGTGTGTGTGTGTGTGTGTGTGTGTGTGTGTGTGTGTGTGTGTGTGTGTGTGTGAGCCTTTCTCAGTCCAACTGGAGGGGTTCAACAGAACACTAGAATGCAACAACAGAGTTCCAGAATGTGTGCTTTTGTCTTTGTTTTCGTTATTTAAACCAGACCATAAACTGCTTTCCTACATTCAAACCCCCTCCCTTTTGTATTGGCCTCCCTCTAAGCCTCACTTTGACCCTGTCCCTATGTTGGCCCTATATGGGTCCATCCCTTCCCCTGACTGTGTGGCTCTGCTCTGAGCAGTACTAGGACTATGCTATATGCTCTGGGCAGTAGCCTTGAGGCAGAGATCATCGTAGCATTGTAGCATCTGGCTGCAGACACATCTGTTTGTTCGCGGCTCGTTAGGTCGTTGGGGTTGTTTTAGCCAGCAGGCGTGCAGTCAGAGGTGCGGTCAGGGGTCAAACCACAACGTCACACCCTGTTCTGACCCGACCGTGCTGCTCCTGCGCCTGCCCCTGCGGTGCTCTGGAGAAAACCCCAAAGGCCCAGCCTGAGAGTGTGCTAATTGTACGTTTGTGGGAAGGAAGAGGAAGGCAGCTTTAGTGGAGAAATGAAGGGATGGAGGGATGGACTTCGGTCATGGCAGTAGTTCATCATAGCATCCAACTTCCTCATAACCCCCTAATGGATTAAGATTTTGAAAGTGGGCACAGTAATCTGATCCTAGATCTGTAGTTAGAGTGTAGGGCACACTCGCACAGTTTAGATTGGTTCTATAACTGTACCCCTGTCTCGTCAGTGAAAAGGATGGAGAGAATAGGGGAATGGATAAATAGAAGGGGTCTGGAGTGCACCTACTGCACTGGAAGCAGGTCCCAGCTATGTGTCAAACTCAGTCCACGGAGGGCCAAGTGTCTGTGGGTTTTCGCTCCTCCCTTGTACTTGATTGATGAATTAAGGTCACTAATTATTAAGGAACTTCCCTCACCTGGTTGTCTAGGTCTTAATTGAAAGGAAAAAACTAAAACCAGCAGACATAATGAGTTTGACACTCCTGGGCTAGTGAAAGGAGGATCTGTTTCTTCTGTCTACAGCCTGAGTAATTGGGTTACTTGAAATGGATACTGACTGTCTCTCCTGTTGTGGGGGTCTTTCAGCACTGTGGATGGTATGGCTTTGTGCTATGGTGCTTCTGTATGTGGATGATTGTGAGAGATGTGTGAGTCTGAATTTGAAATGAGTGTGTTTGATATGAGTCGAACCTAAAATATTTCTCTCGTCTCTTTCCCTCTGTAGTGGAGCCAGCGGACCTCTTGAAGATTTTAGATTTTCCCAGTTTACCTGAAGGCGTTACGAAAACGACAGGTTTCTGTGCGCATAGGAAGTCAACAAAAGGAGCCGATGTAGCCTACAGAGTATCCAAAGAAGCCCAGCTCAGTGCCCCCACCAAACAGCTGTACCCTGGTAAGTACCTGATCATGACCATTCACTGATTGGTTGATCTCCTTGGATCTCTGAACTTAAAAGATACCTGTTCCTTTCTTTTCATGTCTTCCTCAAGTACATTACTGTATCTCTTCTGATTGAGATCGTCCCTCCCTCTACTCCAATGTACAGATTACCTTGTTTACTCAAATATCATCTAATGCGTATAGCTTTTACAGTAAGATTCCTCCTGACTGGTGTTGCTGGGGTGTTATAGATGCTCCCCTAGTAATTCTGTTCCTATTGGCTGCTTGTGGCCTCTCCTCTACTAAGTCTGTTCCTATTGGTTGCTTGTGGCCTCTCCCCTACCTCTGGGTGTTGACACATATGAACTCGTTGACCCCTAGTCAATAATAAAACACTGGTGTAAATCACTGGTGTAATGTCCTGACATGGATGGAATGTCCCAGACTGCAGTAAAACTCCCATAAGATCTGTCCTTATTCCTCCCACCTGGTCCGTTCATCCCCTCCGCTCTCCACACCTGCCACCTGGCAGACACCTCTCCTCCCCTTCCACCTAGGTATCTGTTTTATTGGCCATTACATCATGATCCTTGTCGGTCATCTGGACCTATGAGTTATAGTTTACAGTGCTGCAAATTTGTTGGGCCAAATGTGCAGATTCACCTCCCACTATGGATCCTCCTACTCCCCAAACACACACACACACACACACACACACACACACACACACACATATTCACATACGCACGCCATGCTCTCAAACAGCCTTCTACCATCACCTCTCCCACTATTTCTCAGGGCTTCATGCACCATAATTCACTTCAGTAGGCATTAGCTCTGATAAAAATGTAGCCAAACTCTATAGACCTGCCAGGTTGTAAGGCTGTTGGCCTTACATGAACAGTTCTGGCCTCCAACCTGACTTATTTATTTGGGAGCTGAGTCATTCTTGAGTGACTGATGTTTATTATGATCCAAAGTTAACATATTCTAAAGAAAGAAGATTAGTTCAGCATAACACCATACTTCATTTTAAGTGGTAGGATACGAAACACACTCTCACACGCTCTCTCTCTCTCTCTCGCTCTCTCTCGCCCTCTCCCTCTCTCTCTCTCTCTCTCTCTCTCTCTCTCTCGATTCTTCTTTATGATTCTCCTCACGTCTGTTCCATCTGTGCACATCTGCGTTGAATAAAGATGGAGCTCGTTCTAATTCAGACATGCTAAAAAAGAAAATAATGAAATAAAAAAAAGAGGGGACAGACAGTCAGAGAGGCATACTAATTCTTCCATTTTGGAAACCTCATACTCTGATTCAGTGGGAATCATACTCCAGTAAATGTCTTAGCTCTGGAAGGGGTGGGAGGATGGAGTGAGTCAGGGGGAAAAAAGGGGGACGGCGGGAGAGGAGGGAGATGGGGGTTCCACTCTCCCCCTTTCTATTGTGCTCACATGGCTCTCGCTTACTGTTCTGCAGTGACCAGCACAGCAGCACTCTCTTTCTCTCTCTTTGCTCTCTCTCTCTCTTTCATCTTATTTTTTCTATCTTTGTCTTATACCCTCTCTATCTCTCTTTCAGTGCTGCTTTTTCATTTTTTTATATTTTCTTTCTCTCACTGTCTCTCAGAGAGATGTACTAGCTAGCCAACGTTCCTTCCTGTTGCATGCTGGGTAAGACTGACATATTTATTTATGCACGTTGTCAAACAGTGCAGAAAATTGTGTGACCCAGACTGGAATGTGTTCTCCAGACAATCCCAATAATTTAAAGTGATTGA